>NC_133537.1:252941748-253131748 GCF_048544455.1 Silene latifolia | reverse complement strand
ACGGGACGAGCTTGATGATATCACGAGACGAGTCTAGTTGGCTAGAAGAGTATAGATGTCACGAGTTGTATTTTATTTATTCATTTGCTTACGTTTATGTAATTCATTAAACATTACATTAATAAAATGTTCTTTGATTGAAGTTTTGAAACACTACCTCGGGAAATCGAGATAGTAACGCTCCAGTTATCTTGGCCGGATAATTGAGGTGTTACAGATTTTTTGGATAAAGGTAAGCTTCTCATTAGAATCAATGGTTTCCCATACAATTACAAAGTATTCATTTCATACAAACTCATAAAAGTCAATGTTCTCTAATGTAATCAATCCAAATTAGAGCACTAGCATTTCTACTTTTGAGTCTGTAACGCCTATTCTCATGTTCACCTCATTCTTAACCCGTTGCAGAATGCAACCAGGCCTGCTGACATAACCATCCACCCTGCTGACATTTCGTGCATTCCAAATGTTGTACATTAAGCTTGCTAAAATCACAGCAATGATTTTGTTCCTGCAAGCACTATACTCACGTAAATGTACCCACCACTGGATAACCTCTAGACATGGAAGCTCAATCAAACACCAATTAGCAACCAAATCTCTGCATCTTTGACTGAAAACACAGGAAAAGAAGAGATGCTCATGGGACTCTTCCTGTAATCCACACAGGAAACACCTATTACTCTGAATGATGTGCATCCTAACCAGCCTATCCTGAGTTGTTAATCTCTGATGAGCAATCAACCAACACAAGAAAGACTGTTTAGGGATGATCCACTGATTTAGCACCCAAGGATACCAGGTTACCTTGTCCATCTCTGGTTTCAGCAACTGATATCCTATCTGACTGTTATAATGCTCTACATCAGCTTTGAATATGTGATCTTTAAGTAAATGTTTGACCTAGCATATTTTACGCCAAGCCCAGCTGCTGCCACTTCCAGGTTCATAGTCATTCCAACAGGTATTCTTGATGTAGATGGCATGCACCCATTTTACCCAAAGATGATCAGTCTTTTTGGCCACCCACCAACCATATTTTCCTATGGCAGCAAGATTCCAAGCATGAAAGTCTCTTAGTCCTAGGCCCCCCTGATTTCTTGCCCTGCAGACTGTCTCCCAGGAAACCAGCATTGGACTCTCCTTGTTATCATTGCCATACCATAAGAATGATCTGCATATAGCCTCCGGTTTGCCAATAACGATTTTGGGAAGGATAAAAATCCTAGACCAATAATCGTGCAAGGAATCGAGCACGCTTTTATCGGACAAGCCGTCCAGCATAAGAAAGCTTCCTAGACCCTAGACTCCTTATCCTGTCAACAATCTTATCCACCAGGACATTGCAGTCCATAACTGACAATCGTTTTTGGGAAACTGTTACCCCCAAGTATTTGAATGGAACAGTTCCTCTTTTCATACTAGTGGCTCTCTCAATTTCAATCACCAACTGAGCATCAATACCATTATAATAGAAGCTTGACTTGCTGCAATTCATGGATAGGCAAGAAGAATTTGAGAACAGCTTGAAAGCTTGTAGCATCAGTCCTACAGAATCTCTATCCCCTTTGCAAAAGAGGATGAGATCATCAGCAAAGCACAAATGGGACAAATTAATTCTGTTGCAAAGTGGATGAAATTTGAACTTGCTATGCTTTTGAGTCACTAAGAGAATTCTACTGAGATATTCTAGACAAAGAGTGAAAAGCAGGGGGGAAAGGGGATCCCCCTGTCTAAGTCCTCTTTTGCCTCTAAAATATCCAAAACTTTCTCCATTTACAGACAAAGAGAAAGAGGGAGTGGTGAAGCACTGAACTAGGAGCTGGGTAAACTGATCAGGGAAACCAGTAGCTCTCAACATATCTTCTACAAACGCCCATTCCACATAGTCATAAGCCTTTTGTAGGTCCAGTTTCATCAAAATTATGGGAGAGCAATTCTTTCTCTTGTACAATCTAACCAAGTCCTGACAAATCAGAATATTCCCAACAATATCCCTTCCCTTCATAAAAGCACTTTGAGAGGGATTGATAATATGAGGTAAAACCTTACCCAATCTGTTACATATCACTTTTGAGAGGCATTTATATATCGTGTTACAACAAGCTATAGGCCTAAATTGCATAACATTCTCAGGTATAGGAACCTTTGGGATTAGAGTAATGATAGTGGCATTGCATTAATTCAAAACTTTCCCAGACTGGAAGGCACTCTGAACAGCAGATATAACATCAGCTCCAACAACACTCCAGTTGTCCTTGAAGAACTGACTACTATACCCATCAGGCCCTGGGGCTTTTGTTCCTGGGATGCTAAACATAGCAAGCCTGACTTCTTCCCCAGTGACAGGAGCAGTAAGGAGAGAACAGTGCTCAGGAGTTAAATAATTCCCATACTTGACAATCCTCTTGTTGAGAGACTTCACATTTTTTGAGGATCCTAACATAATCTTATAATACTCCTCAAAGGCTTTCTGGATGGTCTCAGGGGTAGAGCATAATTGGTTGTTAATATCCCTCACCTGATACACTCTATTTTTAGCCCTTCTATGTTTAATGATAGCATGGAAGTAGGCCGTGTTATCATCTCCATACTGCATCCAATCTCCCTTAGCTTTCTGTTTCAAATATTGATCCCTGGCCTTCAGTAGATCCTCTAAATCCCTTGCACACACTCTCTCAGAGTTACACACATCCTCATTTAATGGGTCATCAATCAACAATTGTTGGAAATGATTCAGAGACAACTCAGCTACATGAGTGAGGCTTTCAATGTCAGCAAAATGCTCCCTGTTCAACATTCTTAACCCAGCTTTTAATCCTCTCAACTTTTGGACTACTCTAAACATAGAAGTGCCCTGCACTGGTTGATGCCAAGCAGTCCTAACAATATCATTGTAATTAGGGGCCAATGACCACATATTGTAATACTTAAACGAACTCCCTTTCTTTTGTCTTTCTTCCTCAAGGTAAATGAGACCTGGGCAGTGGTCAAACATTTCCTCAGGTAGAAAATGAACATAGCTATCAGAAAAGATGTCTATCCAGTCAGCATTAATGAACACTCTATCCAATCTAATATAAACTTTTGAATGATGCTCATGCTTGTTATTCCAGGTGAAGAAAGCCCCATTTGCACTGAGATCAGACAACTGACAGTCCTGAATAGTCTGCAGCATAGGCCTTATCTCAGCATGAGAAATAGGAGCCCCACCTATCCTTTCATTAATTGCCATCACAGAGTTAAAATCCCCAACAACAATCCAGGGACCCTTAATCATACTATGATAATTTCTTAAGCTCTCCCATAAAGGAATCCTTTCAGCAGCTTTGTTCAATCCATACACAACAGTCATCCAAAACTTTTGCCTTATAATTTTATCAATCACCTGAAAATGAATACTCTGAATCTGGACATCCAGAATATTAATATCATAATAATTAGGCTCCCACAGAAGCCAAATGCGTCCCCCTCTATGTAAATTATTATTAGTGCAAATAGCCCACTGATCACCTAAGCTATTCCTTACTTTATTTCCATTACTACTTCTTATTTTAGTTTCTAACAAACCACATAACCTCACTTTATTTAATAATAAGCTTCTCTTTATTTCTTGTTGTTTTGTAGGGTTATTCATTCCTCTAACATTCCATATGCAACACCTATCCATTGTCCACATAAGACTTGCTAGAACCATCTTTTTCAAACAATCTATTCTCAGTTATCTCCAATCTTGTTTTCTGCAATGATTGTGATAATGATTCCATAATAGACACTCCTCCTGGTGTGAGAACACCTGATGTAAATGTCCTCTTTTCACCCCTATCATTCCTCATCAGCCTGGTTAAGAATCTCCTAGGGAGGGAGCTCTCCACCAATGGGATTGTAGGCACAACAACCGGAGTCATAACTACCTCAGTGGTCTTGGGAGTCCTAGGGATAGGGTCCTGCGCAGGAACCTGTACAGGTGCTTTCTGTACTGGTTTAGGAGCATATTTCTGCTGCTTATGCGCAGGTGCTACCTTTGGTTTCCAGACTTTCCTAGCCACAGGTTTAGTCATTCCCTTCCTACAGTTTGCAGTCAGATGTCCTAAACCCTTACAAGCGAAAGGTAATCGCAAAGGAGCCATCATTCATTACCTTAAGCTGTTTAGACATTCCATGTTCATTAAGAAAAGTAATAACATCAGGGAACTCTTGTCCAATATCCACCTCAATCATTATTCTAGCAAACCCTAAGAAATTCCTGTGAAAGGTAGCATCATCACATTTAATGAACCTGCCTACCACTCCACTTAATTTCTTCAGGCACTCTAATCCCCAATACTTGACATCCAAGCCATATAATTTCATCCAAATTGGAATTCGTTTGACATCATGCTTGATTAACTCAGTATCCTGTGTCCATTCCTTAACAATAACAGGCTTGTTATCGAAAAGTAAATGTCCATTGTTTAACACAAATTGTTGTTGCTCTTTAGTTTTAAATCTGACTAGAAAAATACCATTAGGCATAAAAGAAATTTTATCAATACCCTGAGCTTTCCATACGCGGTTGATAAAACCAGTGAGTACTGAACTCGGAGGATTCGCACCAAGCACATAACAGAAAACAGAGATTACCAGAACTTTATCTCCCCAGCAACATCCTCCTTAGTAATTTGGATCGTTGGTTGGACGCTTGTTGTTGCTGGAATTTGCAGGACTGGTTCATCATGATCAATTTCTTCCTCCTCTAGTATCATCTCTAAGTCATCTTCAAGTTCCTGTGAAGAAAATTGCAACTGTCTGTGGTGTGATTTTCCTTTCTTATATGATGAATTCAGACTGAAATCATCTGATTTTTGTGAATTTTTTGTGTTTTTTTGATGTGAAATCGTTGAATTTTGAGGATTTTTATTGTTTTTCTTAGATCTAGCCATTGCTTGAAGATTAAGCTGAACTAACAGAAACGCAAAGGGAGGTTTCTCTCTCTAAGCTTTCTCTCTCATCCTCGTTATGACCCGAGCGCGAGGTGTTACAGATTATCATTATATATGACACATTAATAACCAATTTATGTATATTTAGCACCCATTTTATTTTTAATTATGATTTTGTCTTAAATAAAGTTATTATACTATCGATTGTTGATGAGTCATAATTATATACATATTTATGCCTTCCCTTAATTGCTTTTGATACGGTTTTCGTGCTAAATTATATTAATTACATGCCTTTTATGTTAGAACGATGATACTTTCGCTATTTGATGTTTAATGCAGGAATGACGCATTTGAGGAGCAAAAGAATGAAATGGGCATCGCGGAGGAAGCATGAAGGAACACACGAAGCACGGCACGGAAATCCATAAGAATGAAGGAAGAGAAGTTAAGAAGAAAACACGAAGAAAGGAGCTGAATAGGGATGATTCCTCAATCAACTAGAGTTGGGCTCGATCAAGGAAGTGGTGACTCGATCGAGTAGCCCTAGGCTCGATCGAGGAACCAATTGTTTCCTACTTTTCCGCAATTTTCCTTAAGTCGGTTATGTTTTACCTAAACTCGTACCCTAGTTTAGGGACGCTTTATTTTTCCGTAGATTTAGTAGAATTACTCTAGAAAACTCTCTGAAACTCTTAGTTTAGTTTAGATTATTGTTCTTACTTCCGGATCTAAGCATTCCATTATTAAGATATCAATCTTTCTTTAATAATTATTCTATCATTATTATTCATCTTATTATGTTCTGAATTATGCCTTCTTATATTGTTATTGTTGTTAGCATGAGTATCTAATCTTAACATCTAGGGTGAAAGGGGATCTAGGTTGTTAGAAGGGGATTAAACTAATGAATTGATAGTTAAAATTGCTTATTTGTTGTTGTTCATGTTATTGTTCTTCATCTAGTAGATTAATTACTGGCCAGGGTTAATTGACTAATATAGCGAATTGAGACTTTCACCGACTAGGTTAGAATCAATATAGGCTATGATAACTGAATAGAGATAATTTAATGATAGCGATTGCATGTTAAATTAGATCTAAAGGAATATTGAATCGACCGATCATATAACCTTAAACAACATAATTGGCTCTATCAATGAATTAAATCACACCCCGTGTGACTACCTAGTGAACCCGAATCCTTGGACTCTTTAATATTATTGTTATTCATCCTTTATTTACTTTGCAATTAGCTGTTAGAAACCAAATCAACAAACCCCCAAAATTGGTTACTTAAAGACAGACTTAAAGATTAACAAACTAGAATAATTACCTCGCCTCTCTGTTGATTCGACCCTTCTTACCGCTAGTTATTTGTTAGTAGTAATTTAGGTTTATTTTGATTAAGGTGATACGACTTTAGCCTTGTCAATTGTCTTAAAATAAACATTATAATATCACTAATATAGTAATATATAATCGCTTTTATAAGTATCTACGTGATTAATATTTGTATGGTATTGTTGTAACTAAGATTTGCCGTTAATACAAACTCTTATAAGAACTCTCTAAGATAATATTTAAGCGATTCAAAAGATTTTGGGTTGATACCCCTAAGTTTCAAATATGACTCCTATTTATAATCATATGATACCTCACCTCATGATAATCTTCTAATGTGGGACAATTCAACTATTTATATGTAGTATGTTTACCATATCTATATTATTTTTCAATGTGGGACAAACAATATACGTAGAAAAACACCATCTTTTTCGCACCTAATTCGACATCTAACACAGTTTAATAATAATAAGCAAATACTATACTATTTATTAATATTCGTATAGTTCATTTTTTTTAACTTCTTATCATAATTAAAATATGTGCAAATAATATGATACTATATTCTAATGATAGCATTTGTTTACCACGAATCTAATTATATAATTTTTCAAAAAAAAAAAATTATGTTACTTTTTTGCTAAATGAGATGTATAAGTTTTTATATAAAAATTATAAACATCACTTGGACATAATATAAAAAATATATATATCATACCGTGGAGATAATGATATTAACTCTTAAGGGCTCTCCAAGACAATGCTTAAGAGACTCGGGAGGTTTTCGGTTGGTATTTAGGTTCTAAGGATGTTTTCTATTTATAACCATATGATCACCCACCTTATGCTAAACTTTCGATGTGAGACAATTCTATTATTTATATGTAATATATTCACCACACCAACATATTTTTCAATGTGGGATAAATAACATACTTAGAAATACACCATATTTTTCGCACATAATTCGACATCTAACCCGGGTTAATAATAATGAGCAAATACTATACTCCCTCGATTCAAGACCAAATACAACATTCTTTTTTTTACACTATTCATGAACGAATAAAATCTTTACGATTCCTTGCAATATGTAAGACAAAATATGGTCATGCGGGATCTTATTTGATTCATCAATAAAGTACAATGAGAATATCAAATTTTTGAATTTTTTATAATGTAAATTTAAAGATATTTACGTTGTAATTTGTGTCTTGACAAGTGTGTAAATGAAAATGTTGTATTTGGTCTTGAATTGAGAAAGTACTATTTATTAATATAAAAACTAGAAACTTCTCATGAATATAAAATAGGAAATATAGATATTATAATAATTAAAAGATTCTCCACTTTATTTTTTATGTGAAAAATATTATTTATGAAATTTTCCTAAACTAATCTTTGATGATGTGGACACTCTAGAATCGCTCGAAAAAACTCTCTTTTATATATAGACTAGATTTAATGCTCGTGCGATGCACGGGCCTGTTTGTAGTATTCTTTCATATTTTATGTAATAATTATATTATTATAAAATGTTCAAATCTGTTATGTATGTACAATTCTTGTAAAAAAAACTATTTAGTAGCTATTTTTATTATTATTTAATAAACATATTTAAATTAATATGGATTCGATGACATACTTATAATATTGAGTATAACATAACTAAAGTGTATTATATATCTTATACACAATAAAACTATCTTATTGTATTTGGAGCTCTCACTTAGTTTTTCTTTAGTGCCTACACAGTAACATGCCCATGCCTAAAGCAACGTCACATCGTCCAATTTTTCTTCAAAGAGCTAGACTCAAAATAAAGATGAACAATTTTACGAAATATTGTCTTTTTATACCATCTCATTAATAAATTTACCCTAATTGTGCATATACAATCATCATCATATATGTGGTTAAGCAAATTTGTAATATTATTTCTATTTACCTACTTTAGTCTCTTAATAATATTAAAAACAATTAATCTCTCTTTGTACCTGATCTTACATACGTAAATATTCTAAATAACCTTCCTCAGTTTCTTTTTTATCTACTCACAATATTTTTCCCTTTCCTTATTTAGTAAAGTTTTATACTTATCCTCACCCACAACAATACTCCACCTCACCCCACAACCATACTTATTTTAATTATTTTAATTAATCACTTCACAATACAACAATACGTATTTTAAGACGTACACTACAAATTCTTATCAAATGTTCGAATAACTTTAGATATTCAAAGTCTCTATCAAATTACTTTTAAAATAACTCAAATAGGTGTTTTTCTTTTGTGTGTACATTCTTCTAAAATAGGACAGTTGATTTTTTTTTGTGTAAAACTCATTAGGCAGTGTTAGTTGTCCTTGAATAAATTCTATCAACCCTGATATCAATCTATTTTTAAAAAAATCGATGCTTGTTAACAAACAAATTTCCATACCATAAGATGATTTTACCGGTGTAAGATCCGATCCGTATAATTAAGAGTATTTTTAATGTTTCTCTTTAAGGTCTCGTGTGAGATATATAGTCAAATTTTCTCATCAATTTTATATAAAAACTAAAGTTGAATATTTCTTTTTAGTTTTTTTTGTTCTCGTATAGATTAATTCTTAATGTAAAGTCTCGGTCATTGTCGGATACGTAGTATAAATTTTTAGCATCAGTAGCTTATTTCTCCCTTCTCTTCCTGAGATTGTTGAATAACCACATTGTCACAACTCACATGACTGTTAGATCACCTTTAAATACCCAAATAAACAGCATAAATACAGACTATACAGTATTGTAAGAAAGCTCAGACAAATATGTATATTCCATCTTCAGTTCACTAAGAGGTCCAAGAGCATCATTAAGAAGAGATGTCCTAAATTCCGGCCGCATACAAATATACAATACTCTTCCCCCTGCAGTTACAAATTATTGCACGCAATATAGAGTTCAAGGAATTCATGATATTTATTCATTAATAAAAATGGATTAATCACCTTTTACTATAAAATAATGTCTTTCTCGTTTATCAATATTCTATCTTCACAACTGAAATTAATAACACCACTACACTCATAATTAAATAACTAAATTAAATTGATCAAAAATAAAATTGATTTATTGGTGTACGCATATTATGAGGTGGACTACATTGAACATTGGTAACTAATTTATATAGGTTAAAATTTGATAATTGTTAATGTTCTACCTGTGGTAGAATGTTGTAATAATCAACCAAAGTGATAAAAACAATAAACTTGGAAAAAGTGTATGATACATTAATATGTATGTAAAAAAATTGGAAATAAAATCTCTTTTATAGAATTGAGTTAAGGTACGCAAATCCAACTCAAACACCACTATTAGCCAAAAAAAAAATAGTATTTATGTCAGAAGTTGAGTCTTACCTCGGTATTTTCTTCTTAATTCATTTGCTGAATTTGTGGTTTTGGCACATGAGAAAAAACGTGTGTCATAAACATGAATATCGACGGATGACAATTTAAATGATCTGAAAGTAATATGGCTATCGAATGCTTACCTTTTTCAATAGAATCGACTGAAAATTTGTTCCACGGTGAATTGAAAAACCGTGTTAATGCACTCGGCTTCATATTGAACCTGGAATTTTTACTACTATCAATATATTTGTATGGCCGTATATAAACAAACATACGATTAGCATAACAATATACACATTAATACCATAAACAAAATAAGTACGTAAATACGTAATTAGAGAAGAAAAAAATAAGAAAAAGAACCAAAATATATTGATAAACGTAAGGGATTATATATATAGAGGTAATGGTGTTTGATTAGTGGTGTTATTCTCACAAAATTTTAGTTTGTGAACAACTCAAATACATATGGAATGTACATACAATAAGAAGATAGTGTTTTAAATTGATAATTTATCTTAGTTAAAAATTTAAATAATCTTAGGTAGTTCACGAAAGTTGGAGACTCTATAATCGTTTGGAAAAAGCTTCCTTTAATAATGTAGATAGATAGATATAGACTAGATTTAATACCCGTTCGATGCATGGGCCTAGAAGTAATATCGTCATATTTAAATTTTAAGACTGATCGTAAATTATATTATTTAAAAAACTGATTATTTGGTTGTTTTTTCTTTTTAATTAAAATCATGTTTTATATATACTAAAAAGTAACATGTTTTGGCTCAAAATCAAATCTATTTCCAAATTTTGATTATTATACTATACCAGTAAAAATCTCACTTTTCAAAGTGAAAACCCGGTTCTGAGTTTTCACAGAGTCTTTTTTCACACAAATTCTCATTGAAGACAGGCACTATCCGTCACAAGCTGGAGACGGATAGTGCCCCTCTTGTTAGGATTTATAA
Organism: Silene latifolia; assembly: GCF_048544455.1. Classification (NCBI taxonomy): domain Eukaryota; kingdom Viridiplantae; phylum Streptophyta; class Magnoliopsida; order Caryophyllales; family Caryophyllaceae; genus Silene; species Silene latifolia. The sequence goes on along the minus strand of NC_133537.1, from coordinate 253,121,114 downwards.
TCTCATTAATATACATATTCATATATGTTGAAATTTATTTAGTCATAAAATAAATTCTAGATCTTATGCATGCAAACATAAATAAGATAAGAGAAGAAATCATCAATTTTACTATATGATTTCGGATTAATGGGCACCAACAAATTCACCTATTTGTTAGTTCTTGAGCTTTCCTTAAAATGGATGAACAAAAGGTCCAAATTAGAACCTCTCCCAAAAGTGAATACCCAAGGAACCTCTTAATAACCAATATTATTTTATACTAGAAATAATACAAGTCTTACTATAAAATTGACACAAAAATATTTTGTATTTCCTCTTGAATAATTTCGGCCAAGAGGAGAGATTTGTGAGTTTTATTTCTCTAAGTTTTCACAAAATGGTAGAGAGAAAAAATTTCTTACACTAGAAAAATGTTAGATGAAGTAGTGAATGAAAATTAGAGGAAACCATTTTTGTTTTTCTCTACATAGAAAACCGGTGGGAGGGGTCTTATTGGAGAGCCAATGCATGGTCTTGTTCTTATCAAGATAAGACTAGGCATGCAATGCTAGACATTAGGCTTTAATCATCATGTTTCCAATTAAAAATAAAAACACAATATAAACCTTAATCCCTCCAATATTTCGGTACACTTGAGATAAAATGGGTAGTCCATTTTATTTTGTCATTTGTCAATTGTGACATATGTGACATGTTACTTGACATGTGAAATTGTAATGTATTTTTAACATATTAAAAATCAACATACTCATAAAATATGTCATATACAAAGTCGACTAGTAATTCGTAATTACTTGTACCAAAACGATTTATCAAATTATAAATTACAACGTCTTGTATTTATAATAAATTATTCATTCAATTTTAATTGTTTCGTAAACAATAATTTTATCTAAGTAATAAAACAATTCGATTACTTAGACCGTATCTCATTTAATCAAATTACAATAAGACACGTTAACTTTACTCACAAAATTATCCGTAAATTTTAAGCAATTTAATTAACTCGTATCGGCATACGATTAATTAAATAATCAATTAAGAGTATTTTCCTATAGGTATGACCTAAGGGGATCAACTGATCACCACCGTCGCACGACATTAATGTCAAACTCTAGTCAGCCAATCATTACCGATATGTGTGGACCAGTTGACTGTAAAATATTACATCCCACATGTATTCTTAAAATGAGATTTAAACATGTGATCATCATGATCGACAGTTGTGATCGCATTATTGTCGGAGGACACATATTTCCAACAATCTCCCACTTGTCCTCGACAAGTGTGCGTCACCAATTCTCTTGTCCTATTACTATCTCCCACTCAATGCAAGGTGTCTTTCAGGTCGTACTTGCAAGTGATCATATCGAGAGTGGTTTCCTCGATCTGGAGAATAACTGATTGACCGGAATTATCTACCATAGATACCTTCCGAGCGTGGCCACGCATTTCCAGTTCATTACTCCTCGAGTGGCCCTGAGATATTGTTATTGTAACACCCCCTCATACCAAGATGCCTTACCAGGACCACCCTACCATGAAAGTGTGTTACCATCTCGGTTGCCCGAGGTTAGTACATATCAAAAACGTCTGAACTGAGCACATTTATTAAAGTACCATAAAGTATAAAAGTTTACATCGACCAAATCCCAAACTGTTACATTAAAATAAACCAAAGTCTGACAACTAGGAAAACCAAAACTAAGACTCGGACAGTGATGCTACGACTGGTGATGACAACTCTCCCATGACTGCCCCAAGCTCACCAAGCAAAACCTGTCAAGTCTACTCACCATCCCCGAATGGATCACCGCAGATTCCACAAACAACAACGGGGTCAGTATTACTCAATCAATATAAGACAAACAACAAGGTAACCAGCTGATCATCCTCCAACCCCAGCCTCCCGATCTCACACACTAACCGACTACACACCAAAGTGTGTAGCCCTGCCAGATTACCCATCGCAACAGGTAACCCTCGCCGCCAGTGTGGGTGGCCGCAGCCGATCCCACCTAGTCCAGCTCATCAACGAGCGACTACAATCCATGTCCCTTAATGTGCACATCTCCTCCCGTGGCGGGTTCCACGGAGGGCGAACTAGGGTGTGAAGCCACTCCCGCAAGTAACTCCACCACAATCACAATCACACAACATCACAGCCGTCACAACATCTCCACACCAACACCGTCACCACAACACCCATACTCCGATGATCAGCAGATAACAATATTTACAAAACAAACATGTCTTAACAATGAACAGTAAACTGAGTAGGGAAACCCTACCTTAGCAATCAACAGTAGAACGAAACTCGGACAATCAGAAAGGCTCCTCTACGAAGTCTTCTTCTATACAATGATCACATAACACAATTACACATTGCACAATCCCTCATATTCCCAATTCCATATATGTATACAGTAACCCCAAAGAATACAAACAACATAGAAATAGAACTTACCAATAGTAGAATGATGAATTATACACAAGAACCACGAAGATTGCACACACCACGATGCTAGGGAATGATTAGGAAGTGATTAGGGAGTGATTAGGGTAATCGTCAAAATGATGAAGTTTAAAATAAGGTTTTAGAAACTGACGCGGGATATAAAAATAACCCTAAACATTCCCTAATCAAACCGTCAAAATACGCTTCGCCAGACCGGATACTCGGTCGAGGAAAGTGTATACTCGGCCGAGTATCCTCTACTCGGTCGAATATTCACTATACTCGGCCTAGTATTCCTCGGCAGAACCAAAACAGACTACAACAACAGCACTACTCGGCCGAGTAGGCTTTACTCGGTCGAGTAGTCACCAAAGAAAATCCGTAGTATTACAGTCTTCCCCCCTTAAAAAGAACTTCGTCCCGAAGTTCACACTCCACCCTTAAACAAGACACTTACACGACACAAAAGGACAACACTAACAACATCTATCAACGCCAAAGAACCACACAAAACACCACAAAACTCATCAACCCGACTCAAAATAAGATAAAACACAACCGCGACCATCTCCTACCCCCCTAAAAAGACAACGGTTACGTCCCCGTAACCAAACATACCTGATCAAAAAGGTTAGGAAAACGTTCTCGCATAGCTTCCTCAGATTCCCATGTGGCTTCCTCCACATTATGATTAGACCAAAGGACCTTGAGTAAGACCGTCTCTCCATTCCTTGTCTTACGAACCTTGCGATCAAGAATCTCTTTAGGAATATCGGCGTAGGACAAGGATTCATCAAGCTCGATATTCTCCATCTCAAGAATATGTGGTGGATCACTCACATACTTCCGAAGCTGAGAAACATGGAAAACATTGTGGACTCTATCCAAAGCTGGTGGCAAGGCTAATCTATAGGCTACCTCGACTATACGGTCCAAAATCTCATAAGGACCTATAAACTTTTGACTTAGCTTACCCCGCTTCCCAAATCTCATCACACCTCGCATAGGCGACACTTTCAAAAGGACCTTGTCACCTCATCGCGAACTCAATGTCCTCACTGCGGTGTAAATCGGCATAGCTCTTCTGACGATCTTGAGCTGCTCTCATCTTTTGCCGAATTAACTAGACTTGCTCAACCATATCCTGTACCAGCTGTGGCCCTAAAACCACGGTCTCAGAACTATCATCCCAACAAATTGGACTGCGGGACTTCCGGCCATACAAAGCCTCAAAAGGTGCCATCCCGATGCTCGTATGATAACTGTTGTTGTATGAAAACTCAATCAGATCAAGTCTGTCTTCCCAGCTGCCCCCAAACTCCATGACACATGCCCTCAACATGTCCTCCAAGGTCTTGATGGTTCGTTCTGTCTGACCATCGGTTGCCGGATGAAAGGCTGTACTCATCTTCAAGGTTGTACCCATCAACTCCTGCAGTTCTTGCCAAAACTTGGATATGAACCGTGCATCACGATCAGAAACGATATCCTTGGGTATACCATGTAATCGAACCACATGCCTCCTGTAACCCAGTGCCAGCTGCATCTTAGACCAAGTATCTTTCATAGGAACAAAGTGAGCTGACTTGATTAACCGATCAACAATCACCCAGATCATGTTGTTACCTTGTTGTGACCTAGGCAACCCCACAATGAAGTCCATAGAGATTGACTCCCACTTCCACTCAGGTACTTCCAAAGACTGTATCTTACCTTGTGGTCTCCTTTGTTCACCCTTGACCCTTTGACATGTCAAATATCTGGCCACAAACTCAGCTACATCTTTCTTCATGTTTGGCCACCAGAAAGTCTTCTTAAGATCTTTGTAAAGCTTGTCACCACCCGGGTGAACTGAATAAGGAGTACAATGAGCCTCCGTCAAGATCACTCTCCTCAACTCTGCATCCTCAGGAACACACCATCTCCCATCAAAACGAACACTCCCATCTGTATGGATAGAAAACCTGAAAACCATCCCACTCTTTACTCTTGACTTCCACTCCTGAATCTTAGGATCAAGCTCATGCTTACTCTTGATGTTCTCGTACAACTCTGGCTCGATCGTCAAATCCCCGATGGAATCCCCCTTCCTTAACATAAAGATTCCCATCCTAGACACCTCATCCCTTAGCTTTAGCAAGGACATGGCTGTACATAGCGAATGAACGCTCTTCCTACTCAGAGCATCTGCAACAACATTAGCCTTACCCTCGTGATAGATGATCTCCATATCATAATCTCCGATAAGCTCCATCCACCGTCTCTGTCGCATGTTAAGCTCCTTCTGAGTGTAGATATATTTTAAGCTCTTATGATCAGAAAACACCTTAAAGGTCGCTCCATAAAGGTAGTGCCTCCAAATCTTAAGAGCGAAAACAACTGCACCCAGCTCCAGATCATGAGTAGGGTAGTTCTCCTCATATGGCTTTAGCTGCCTCGAAGCATAAGCGATGACTTTCCCTGCCTGCATCAAATCACAACCAAGACCATTCTTTGAAGCATCGGTATAAACCTCAAAGTTCTCACATCCCTCTGGCAAAGCTAGGATAGGAGCTGTGGTCAAGCGTTCCTTTAAGGTCTGAAACGCCGTCTCACAACTCGCATCCCAAACAAATCTGGTCTCTTTCCTCATCAAAGATGTCATAGGCCGTGCTATAGTAGAGAAATCTTTCACAAATCTCCTGTAGTAACCAGCAAGGCCTAAGAAACTCCGAATCTCAGCAACATTCTTCAGTGATTCCCACTTGGTTACAGCCTCAATCTTACTAGGATCCACAAATACCCCCTTCTTAGATATCACATGACCCAGAAAAGCCACCTCCTCCAGCGAGAACTCGCACTTAGATAGCTTGGCATAAAGTTGATTCTCTCTCAGAGTCTACAAGACTATCCTCAAGTGCTCCTCGTGTTCTTCCTTAGTCTTAGAATAGACTAAGATGTCATCGATGAAAACAACCACAAACCTATCCAAGAACGGTGAAAAGATTCTGTTCATCAAATCCATGAAAGCTGTTGGTGCATTGGTCAACCCAAAAGGCATCACCACGTACTCATAATGACCATATCGAGATCGGAACGCCGTCTTAGGAATATCCTCGTCTGCTATCCTCAGCTGGTGATAGCCCGACCTCAGATCAATCTTGGAAAACACACCTGCTCCACTTAGCTGATCAAACAGGTCATCAATCCTAGGCAAAGGATACTTGTTCTTCACTGTGACACGATTCAGCTCTCGGTAATCAATGCACAGTCTCATACTCCCATCTTTCTTCTTTACAAAAAGAACTGGGGCTCCCCACGGTGACACACTAGGCCTGATATAACCCTTGCTTAGCAACTCATGTATCTGCTTTTTCAACTCCGCTAACTCTTTAGGTGCCATACGGTAAGGTGCTTTGGATATCGGACCTGTTCCCGGTTTAAGATCCACGCTGAAATCAACATCCCTCTTGGGAGGCAAACTCGGTATCTCCTCAGGAAAGACATCTTCGAACTCTCTCACCACAGATATCTCAGAAGCTATCGGCGGCTCTACTCGGTGATCTCTCACATGACAGAGAATCAAGGGGCACTTCTTCCTCAAACATGACTTTAAAGTCATCACAGCTATGAACTTACACTTAGGTTTTACCACAAACCCTCTATAAGACACCCTAACACCCTTAGGACCCTTTAAAGACACTCTCTTCTGCCGACAATCTATCCTGGCATCATACTTACCCAGCCAATCCATCCTGACAATCACCTCAAACCCATCCATAGAAAACTCTAACAGATCTATCGGTAAATCTACCCCTCCAACCACCATGGACACACCCTTATACAACTTGAGACACGACACAGACTCCCCTGAAGGTATGAACACATCATCTTTTACAACCTCAAACTTACCCAAACCCATAGACATGGCATGACTCTTAGACACAAAAGAGTGTGTAGCCCCTGAATCAAACAAAACAAAGGATGGTACATTATGAGCAAGAAAGGTACCGGTAACTACATGAGCATCATCCTGTGCTTCCTGTTTGTCCATCATGAAAAGCTTTCCACTGTTTTTCTGTCCTCCACCCTGAACTGAAGCATTGGAGGTACTTAGCTTGGTTGCTGAATCCTGGGTGGTGCTGTTGTTCTGACGTTGATATGACCCACCACCACTGCAGTTATAACTGCCCTGGTAGCCCTGTCTACTTCTGTTGCCCCATGAACCTCCCGGTCGGTTACTAGCAAAGCTCTGAGTTGGCCCCTGAGTGAAATTCCCTTGCCGAGCTCCTGAACCAGTGTCGGGCCTGTAACTCGTGCATTCCCGTCTCCTGTGGCCTATACCACCACAGTTGAAGCATGTAAGGTTAGAGTTGTCACTCACACTCTGACCTCCATTCTTTCCCCAGCCACGAGATCCCCCCGAGAAACCAGCTCCGCCAGAAAAAGCCTTTGCATGATTGAAGTTCCCTTTATTGTTGGCCGACTGACTGTTGCTTCCACTGTTAGCCTTCCTCTTTTCAGCAGCAGTCCTCTCATCAATCTCTCTTGAGAGATCCACCATTCTCTCAGCTTGGCCCGCTCTCAGGTACACTTCCTTGAGGTCAGTAGCAACCCCAGCTGGCATACGACTCACGATCTTGGCAGATAAACCACTCTCAAAACGGAGAGCTAAACCCCTCGGTCCTAGCTGTATGTCGTCAACATAACGAGATAGCTCTAGAAACTAATGATAGTAGTCAGTGACTGTCATCTCCTCAGTCATGGTGAAGGAATCAAACTCGGATCTCATCTTGTGTCGGATATGCTCCGGCACAAACTGCTCTCTCATAGCGCTCTTCAACCCGGACCAAGGAATAGCTCCCAGACCCTCAGCCTGGTAATAAGCTCTAGCATCCTCCTTGACATTTTGCCACCAAACTGCAGCTTCACCTCTCAGGTAGTATACTACCTGTTCAACGATCATGTCCTCGGGGCACTTAACCAATTCCATGAGAGCTTCAATCTCACGGTGCCACTTCTCGAGCAGCTTTGGTTCACCTACCCCTTCATATGTGGGAGGGTTGAAGCGAGCAATGATGATGCTGAGCTGAGTAGCATCCATCGACTTCTCATTCCCCTTTCCCACATTTTTGGGAGCTTCAAGGAGAGCCTCTTGTTGCTCAATCATGCGAGCAACCTCATCAAGAGTCATCTCAGAAGCTCGGATCTGTGCAGGGGTCCTTTTGGGCGGCATTTTGAGCTGATAAGAAACAAGAAAACGTAAGCGCAAAAGCCTACGGCTCAAAATGTAACAATCTTCCGCCAAAGGGACACTCGGCCGAGTATACTATGACACTCGGTAGAGTAACGACTACTCGGTCGAGTATCCCAGATACTCGGTCGAGTAATCGACTCCAGTAGCTAACGTCAAAAATCCCAGAAAGAATACTCGGTCGAGTAAAAATAATACTCGACCGAGTGGTCACTACTCGGTCGAGTACACCATTTACTCGGTCGAGTAAACACGTACAGTAGCCATTGTTACTCACTGCCAAACAACACTCGGTCGAGTGCTTGGTTACTCGGCCGAGTACTCCCTACTCGGTCAAGTACCTGCCCTGCTCAGCCGAGCCATACTAAAGACGGGTTAATACAGTAAAAGTCCCCTATCATGCTTTATGTTTCCCCAACAAACATATATCAACGGGAACGGATTGACACGTTATAAACATATAATCATACAAATCATGCACATGCTAAATCCGATGCACCAAAAGTTCACAAACCCGTCCCCTCAACTATTTCTCAAATCACCAAACTACAAATTCCATATATATGTTTCCAACCATCAATTATCATCTATAGAAACCTTCACAAACATGCACATACAGGACACAACTCTCATCACACTTCCCCATGTGACCGGCTCGAGTTAATGAGGGCCAAATTGCGACTCCGGGACGTCTCCCGAGTCTTTGAGGTAGCTCCAAACAACTCTCCCCGGGTTCATTTTATTTAGACTCCCTAAGTTCATTAGATTCATTGGTTTAGGTGCCGGAATCTTGGGCTCTGATACCACTTTGTAACACCCTCTCATACCAAGGTGCCTTACCAGGACCACCCTACCATGAAAGTGTGTTGCCATCTCGGTTGCCCGAGGTTAGTACATATCAAAAGCATCTGAACTGATCACATTTATTAAAGTACCATAAAGTATAAAAGTTTACATCGAACAAATCCCAAACTGTTACATTAAAATAAACCAAAGTCTGACACTAGAAAAACCAAAACTAAGACTCGGACAGTGATGCTACGACTGGTGATGACAACTTTTCCACGACTACCCCAAGCTCACCAAGCAAAACCTGTCAAGTCTGCTCACCATCCCCGAATGGATCACCGCAGATTCCACAAACAACAACGGGGTCAGTATTACTCAATCAATATAAAACAAACAACAAGGTAACCAGCTGATCATCCTCCAACCCTAGTCTCCCGATCTCACACAGTAACCGACTACAAACAGAAGTGTGTAGCCCTGCCAGATTACCCATCGCAACAGGTAACCCTCGCCGCCAGTGGGTGACCGCAGCCGATCCCACCTAGTCCAGCTCATCAACGAGCGACTAACAATCCCTGTCTCTTAATGTGTACATCCCCTCCCGTGGCGGGTTCCACGGAGGGCGAACTAGGGTGTGAAGCCACTCCCGCAAGTGACTCCACCACAATTACAATCACACAACATCACAGCCGTCACAACATCTCCACACCAACACCGTCACCACAACACCCATACTCCGATGATCAGCAGATAACAATATTTACAAAACAAACATGTCTTAACAATGAACAGTAAATTGAGTAGGGAAACCCTACCTTAGCAATCAACAGTAGAACGAAACTCGGACAATCAGAAAGGCTCCTCTACGAAGTCTTCTCCTATACAATGATCACATAACACAATTACACATTGCACAATCCCCCATATTCCCAATTCCATATATGTATACAGTAACCCCAAAGAATACAAACAACATAGAAATAGAACTTACCAACAGTAGAATGAGGAATTATACACAAGAACCACGAAGATTGCACACACCACGATGCTAGGGAATGATTAGGAAGTGATTAGGGAGTGATTAGGGTAATCGTCAAAATGATGAAGTTTAAAATAAGGTTTTAGAAACTGACGCGGGATATAAAAATAACCCTAAACATTCCCTAATCAAACCGTCAAAATACGCTTCGCCAGACCGGATACTCGGTCGAGTAAAGTGTATAATCGGCCGAGTATCCTCTACTCGGTCGAGTATTCACTATACTCGGCCAAGTATTCCTCGGCAGAACCAAAACAGACTACAACAACAGCACTACTCGGCCGAGTAGGCTCTACTCGGTCGAGTAGTCACCAAAGAAAATCCGTAGTATTAAAGTTATAACCTTGACAAGGGGTGGACAATTCCTATCGCACTTATTCCCTTCAACTAGCCACAACCATCATAACCCAAAATATGCCCATTTGACCCCATTTACGAAGGTCGTAGTAACATAAATCAAAGTTAATCTGAAACTGTGCGACCTTAGGCGAACAGTCTTTAGTCAAAAAAATCGACTCATTAGAATACTATAGTAGCTCTTGCCACGACCAGGCTATATAAATTTGCCAGAACTCTATAAGCGGTCATAAGGCCCGACAAAGTGTTCCTAACAGTCTGCCTATGTGATCGATTAGTCATCTCACATGACTCTATGGCACTTGAACTTGCCATCAATCGCATCACACTCTAGTCACTTCGAGACGTCACCTCATACAAGTGACTATGGGCAAATACCATGTTAATCCGGGTTCACTTTAACGGGGTTCAATATTGTCTCTACAACCCATTTGGATGTAACAAGGTATAAAAGGAGTTTTTAGATTTAAAAACTCGAACGACAAATGTGATTATCACATATGAATAGTCAATACCTGATTACTACTTCATATATTTTTTATAATTCATTTTCATCTTAGATGTAGTTGTTCATCTCAATGCAATTTAAATGACATATGACATGACTCATCATGTTAAGCCCATGAGAAGGCTTTGGTTAGTAGGTTTTACCAACTTCTTGTACCTTACTTAACCTTACTACATTCTCGGTTTCCTTTGTAATGTATACATTTGCATTACAAAATTTTCTGAGTACGTGTCTAGATCCAATCTAGACATAAGCTCTCTAGCCTTAGAATAGCTCCCACTTGTTTTCACGATTGTGGGGATCCATCCTCTTGCACGTCTCATGATTGCAAGTGTACTCAATTTCCGTTGTAAATATCTCTCATTGTTCTTTATTGCCTAGAACGATTCTAGCAAATCTATTTCTTAAATAACATAGCCACAATGGTTCCTTAACCATCTTCACATGTTTTGAATATGGTTTTGTCTGAAACCTTTCGTAATCTCAATTGTCATTCGTGTAACACCCTTACACAAATTAGGTAATTGCATCAAAAACACTTAACTTTCCATCCTTAATGCTTCCTCAAGCACTTAAGAATTATCTATATGGCTACTAAGTAATTATTACTTAAATTCAATTTTGAAACAATTCATCATACTCAAAGTATATGAAGTGTTGTACATCATTATTTATTTAATTGATCCGGCAGCGGAAACAAATGGAATCAATCAAATATGTTCAACTCGATTGAACTAATCATGAATCTTATCAACATAAGACTTCTTATTTGATGGTAATATCATGTAGATTTATCTCCATAAATCCGGATATTAAAGATGTACTATATTTCTCCAAAGTCTTAAATCATTCGCAATGATCAATATGTCATCCACATATAAGACTACTAAAATTTCCGTAACTCCCACTAAACTTCATGTATAAACACAACTTCTCGACTTATCGGGAAAATTTTTATACCATGATCAAATCATTGATTCCAACTCATTGATGTCCTACTCAAGACCATCTCTTAAGTTGCACATTATCTTAGGATTGCAAAAAAACTCATAACATGTATCGAATACATTTCTTCTTTGAAGAAGTGGGTTTTTGGATTCACTTGCTATATGTATATCATCATAATGAAACACAATCCCTAAGAAGATCCAAATAGACTTAAGCATTTTAACTAGTGCAAAACCCTTTCCCACCAATCAAGCTTTGATATCTCTCTTTGATATCCAACAATTCCACTTGGAATTTATTTCGGATTTTCATGGCTCTAAGCCTTGTATTGAGTTGTGACTTAAACATTCTCATGTAAGTCATATGTTCATTACTTTCTAGAAGTAACATGAGTCAATTAAATGCTTTGTAAGTTGTAAGCTTTTTTCTTTCTAAAAGTAACACTAATTCATCATCTTCAACAAGTGATGAGTTTAACCTCCTAGGTTTTGAAGAAACAACGTCTTACACAAAATGTCATATGTAGCCAAGAAAGACCAGTTTCTTGCGCCATACAATTCTTTTGTGGCTCTTGAATATTTTCTCCCACTCTGTCTTCTAGAAATAAACTTGTTTTCTAGTAAGACAGTTTCACGAGCCACAAACCGGTTGTACTCGTGATTATTGTAAAAAGAGCGCTTGTTTCTTGTGAAAAACTTACGAGCATGGTACACTACCATTCCATATCTCATATGAATAGTTTAGATTTAGTGGAAAAACACCTTAGACAAAATGATAATATCCCCAAAATAAGATCAAGTAACTCAAAGTAACTTGATCAATGTCCAAACCACATCGAATAGAGTTTGTCAAACCTTATCCCATAATGCGTGTTAAGAGAGATTAATTTGTGATACTATATCACACTTCCTTTGGCTTATATCAAAGTTATCACTTAGATATTCCCATTACGATCAAATTGTGCGTCTTTGAACTCTTTGTACTTCTTCATAGACTTCTCTTTTCACCTTATCAAGTGAACACTATCAACTTAATCGTCGGTAAAAGAAAATGATCAACATTTCTGGATTAATGATTTGCATCCTCAATCTCTATTTCTACCAAAAGGCACGAGAAATCTTGCTTTGAATACAAGATACGCATATACCATAAGATTAACAATCTAATGGTTCCAAGAGTACTCGGTAACTCTTTGCGTTTATCATTCCAGAATTTAGATTAAATCAAGTTACCAATATGAGTCTTGCATCATCTACATGATATATCATTCTAGCTTGGTTTAGAATATAATCACCTTGATTTTGGGCTAGCCATAAATCAAATCGCGGTGTATTGGGTCACAAAAAGTGAAACCTCTTTTGTATCTTAACAAAATTATATTCTTATTTAGGGTCCATGTACTTAATATTCCTAATTAAGGTACAACTTTAAACCCAAAACTAGATTGAGTACACAATGACTCTATCTCTCGACATTTTTTTGATGCTAGTCGTCATATTCTAATCATCCTATGTATCGCATACAATGATGAAAACCACTATCGGTTTCTAATATTGACGAAATGGTACTAGCAAAACTTATGTCAATCAAATAAATAAAGAACTAAGTCTTATTAGATGTCCCACAACTAACTTGCTTATTCTTTAACAACTTGGGGTAGTTTCCTTTCTAGTGTCTAACACTTCCAAAATGGGAACTTTTATCGGCCGAAATTGATAGGTTTGATAATGTTATTCTCAATAACTTTACTTTTGCCTTTATCTTGTCAATTCCTTTCCAATCTTTACTTCCTGAACCTCGTCCTTTCTTAACGATTAAGAGAATGCTCCCACTCATTTCAATGAATCTTTGCTTAGAGAAGCAAAAATTTAATTTCATGAAGACTACTCTTCAATTTATTCGATTAGTCTTAAAACTTTCATTGAAGTGGTTGCGGTATTTTGGTCAATTTTGATTTCCAACAAATCTAGTTACCAAAATGATGTAACGTTTCAAAGTACTTAACTCAATTAAGCATACGAGAAACAATTTATTGTAAGTAGATATGTTAGTCAAGAATCAAAAACCCTTTTGATCATGAATAACTTTCATTTATACTCTTCACAAGAGATCCTTACAATGGATAATACGAGGTTTTTAGAAGAAAATTCACATTTGTCTTTAGTTACGATGTTTTAATGGAGATTTGAATCGAAAATCGAAATGATATCGTATATGAATTGTGGTAAAGAAATAGAACAATATGATAACGGAATAGTGGAAAACTTAACATTCATCGTTTTATTAATACTTGTAAATAACAAGTAAAGCATTTACATAGTGACCTCTACCCAACTATGATAAATGATTCCAAGATCCAAATTCATATTAACTTGGGCATCGGTAAAGCCGAATACAACCCTCATCAATATAACTAGGTGGATCAACTCTTTAATCGATTCTACTTTTAGAACTCTTGGTCGATAAAATTACATTAATATTTATCTTTAGCCCGAAACACATCCGGCAACCGTCGAGAATACTTTCGTTGAGTTCAACCCAAATTTCGAATAAATGTGTCCATGATCCAAATTTACATCAACTTGGGCATCGGTAAAGCCGAATACAACCCTTATCTTTATAAATTCGGTGGGTAGACATTTATCACTCACTTCCCCTACGTAACAAGGTTTGTACCCCGGTAGGGCCGAGTGCACTCCCTCATGAAATAGGTTTTTATGTTTCTACTTTTTGGTAAGGCTAAGTCTCAATTGTTTATTTTAGCGAGAGGGCATGTCAATTTATTATCTATAACGTTTTAAGTGAACTAAAGCGGTGAACTACGATAATTGTAATTGACACGGTTGATAAACTCGATTTAATGATAATGCATGTTTTAGTTTTGACGACTTAGCGATGCATAAAACATATAAATAAAATGCAAAGCATAAATAAAATCCTAGTATGGCCTTCCCAAAATAGTAAATCTAATAAACTATTACAAATTCGGAAACCAACTCCTTTGGTCCCTTGAACTTCGGTCTTGGCACGCATTTCAAGGCAATATTTTCTTTGATGGATCGCCTTTTCGAGTGGCACCGTCTTCAAGGTACTCCGGAATAAATAAATTACAAAATGAATTACATAATTTCCTATTATACAATTGTAATTAAAATTAAAATAAATCTATAAATTACAAAACGGTGATACGAGATCACAATATTTACAACCGAATCGATATTCCCATACATTTCGAGTAATATCAATTAAAACTAAGGCCATACTAAGTAAAATTATATAATTCAAAAATTACATAAAACTAAAATATGACAATCATAAATAAAATGCAGTATTATAATATGTATGAGCATGCCAAATTTTATGCTAAATCGCCTTTAAGAGCCAATATCGTATATTAATCGTTTTTACGGATTTGCGTGATTTAACTTATTAAAATCACAATAATTACATAAATTCATATTTATGTACAAGTTAATTACCCTAACCATCTTAGGACTCAAAATTAGTCTCCACTAACATTTGACATTAATTAAACTTGATTTCTTAATATTGTTCATAAATGGACCCAAAAATACAAAATTTATGCTATAAACCTCAAATTAAATCATAAAAAATTTCAAATAATTTCAAAATTTGAAATTTAAACTCATGAACATTCTGAAAAAATACCATGATACTCATAATGTTCAAAACTTAGGTTAAAAATTTCGAAAATTTATCGAGAAAAACAATGTTGCGGTTTATCGGTTTTAACAATTATGACCATAAAAATATGAGAAAAATTTTATTCATCAACTTTTCACTTTTAGATCTGAAATATATGATAAAATGCAACATGTGACATTTTTCCTTTAGTCATGAAGTATGTTTAAGCATTATTACTAATTATATTCACTATTTATGTGATTTTTCATCAAAAATTCATAAATCATGCATAAAGACTTTATTATAGAAAAATATTTTACACACATCCTGTAAAATAGCATATTAAAACATACTAAATTTCCATGACCAGATTCGAAATATAACTCATATTAACCTATTTACCCATTTAAATACAATTTTAACTTAAAAAATCCATATTTCGAGCAAAACAACTCATTTTATCATGAAAATTTACAGGCCATCATTAGATAATATATGTGAAAACATATCCAAAAACTAATGAAAAATTCGAAGTTTAGCTATTTTTCATCCAAAAATGACATTTTTATCATAAAAATCACATTTTAATGCCAATATTATATAAAATGAACAATAAAATCCATAAATAAACCAAAATGTCCTAAAAATAACTTAGGAACAGAAACTTTTAACATGCAAGGTTATTTTTAGGTTTATCTTCATAAAACCAAATTAATTAGTTTTGTATGTTAATCATATAACTCGGAAAAACTATAAACCGATTTGCATGCAAACAACCTAAGGCTCATGATACCGCTTGTTAGGATTTATAATTTCATTAATATACATATTCATATATATTCAAATTTATTTAATCATAAAATAAATTCTAGATCTTATGCATGCAAACATAAATAAGATAAGAGAAGAAATCATCAATCTTACTATATGATTTCGGATTAATGGGTACCAACAAATTCACCTATTTGTTAGTTCTTGAGCTTTCCTTAAAATAGATGAACAAAAGGTCCAAATTAGAACCTCTCCCAAAAGTGAATACCCAAGGAAACCTCATAATAACCAATATTATTTTATACTAGAAATAATACAAGTCTTACTATAAAATTGACACAAAAATATTTTGTATTTCCTCTTGAATAATTTCGGCCAAGAGGAGAGATTTGTGAGTTTTATTTCTCTAAGTTTTCACAAAATGGTAGAGAGAAAAAATTTTCTTACACTAGAAAAATGTTAGATGAAGTAGTGAATGAAAATTAGAGGAAACCATTTTTGTTTTTCTCTACATAGAAAACCGGTGGGAGGGGTCTTATTGGAGAGCCAATGCATGGTCTTGTTCTTCTCAAGATAAGACTAGGCATGCAATGCTAGACATTAGACTTTAATCATCATGTTTCCAATTAAAAATAAAAACACAATATAAACCTTAATCCCTCCAATATTTCGGTACATTTGAGATAAAATGGGTAGTCCATTTTATTTTGTCATTTGTCAATTGTGACATATGTGACATGTTACTTGACATGTGAAATTGTAATGTATTTTTAACTTATTAAAAATCAACATACTCATAAAATATGCCATATACAAAGTCGACTAGTAATTCGTAATTACTTGTACCAAAACGGTTTATCAAATTATAAATTACAACGTCTTGTATTTATAATAAATTATTCATTCAATTTTAATTGTTTCGTAAACAATAATTTTATCTAAGTAATAAAACAATTCGATTACTTAGACCGTATCTCATTTAATCAAATTACAATAAGACACGTTAACTTTACTCACAAAATTATCCGTCAATTTTAAGCAATTTAATTAACTCAGACGCGGATACGATTAATTAAATAATCAATTAAGAGTATTTCCCTATAGGTATGACCTAAGGGATCAATCGATCACCACCGTCGCACGACAAGAATGTCAAACTCTAGTCAGCCAATCATTACCGATATGTGTGGACCAGTTGACTGTAAAATATTACATCCCACATGTATTCTTAAAATGAGATTTAAACATGTGATCATCATGATCGACAGTTGTGATCGTATTATTGTCGGAGGACACATATTCCAACACCTCTTACAATATGCAAGTGGCACTATCAATGGGTGCTCCATTTCCCCCCACTTACCCTCCCACTTGCCTTATTGTGAGAGGGGCACTATCCGTCTTCAGCTTGTAACAAATAGTGTCCGTCACAAGCAAGACGCTTTGTTTTTTTTCAACTCTTACTTCATGTAGAATATCTTTAATGTGAATCATGTTGAACGTTTGCCTGGGGCTTAGGGCTCATATAGATTATGCTTAATTCAAGGTACGTTTGACATTCTAATCAAACTCAACTACTTATTTACGGTGCTACATCTTTAATTTAAGCCTATTAATTACATTATCTATTCCAATCCTTATAAATATAGAGTATATAATATCTTAAATAAGACTTACGGTTTATTTGTATGCTATGGATGGTTTACTATCATTGCCAAATGGGAAATTATGAAATGCACAACTTTTGACACGTTTTTTTAAAAGTAATTTTCTAATCATGTTCGTAAATAGATGGCCCTATATTAAATAACATGGAAAATCTACGGAAGTACCATTGTGTAAAATTCACGTCATGTTTTCATCGGATTAATTTCATATATCTACGTAAAGCGAGAATTGTAGTTGTAAAAACTAAAAAATCATTTGTTCATATTTATGGAATGAATTTGTTTACCTATTTTATTCCCTACATTCCGGTCATTTGTTTACCTATAAAATAGGTAAACATTTGTTTTTTAGTTTAGGAGTTATTCCCTACATTCTGGTCATTTGTTTACCTATTTTATTTATGATTGTCTCGGTCATTTGTTTACCTTTCTATATTGGGTATATTTCAAAGGTAATTTGATTATCTACATACATAGGTGCTATTGTCCTTGTCACTCACAACATCACCCCCAGATGGTCCCCTTCCCTTTCCCTTCCCCTAATCTTTGTGGCGCAATCAAAGATAAACAAATAACCGGATCGAAGATAGTAGTTGGAGTATTATATAGTGTTTAAACGACTTGGATGCCAATTAGGAGTTGATCTCTATATTATTTAACGAAGTATTTTTTTTTTTGGGAGTAACCAGGCCTCTTGAGATCACCTCATGTCCGACCTGTAGTTATATCAAACACGAAAATTAGTTCTTTTAGTTAACTAAAAAAAAAAAAGTGAAAAAACAGAACTTTTAGAAAGAGTGTTGTACTCTGTAGTAGCTTATCAATACAAAGTATTTATGCACTTGTATAAGGTTTGTGAATTTATATCATTTTCGAATTATCGATTTTTTTTTTATCATGACAGTAATATTACTTACCATCACTCATTTTATTTCGTTATGTCAAAAGAATAAATCGAATTATCAATTTATTCTTTTGATCATGAAAAATCGATACTCCGTAGTAAATACTTATGCCTCTTACTTACCATCATATTTCGCTACATCAATGTAAAAATCTTGTCTTGTTATCATAAAACCTTCTGGGTCTGAACTATATTCTAAACATCTGTAAAAAAAACCTTATTAAATTAGAGCAGTTGATAATGAAATTGAAACGATATGCATACATCTATTATGTATCCAATAAAAAAAATTGAACAAAATCTATTAAGTCGACAAATCTACCATGTGAACTACTACTAATTCCATACAAAGTTTAATATACACAATCTACATGAAACAAAAAAAGGAGCTAAGCATAATAATCAATAAGAAATCACAAAAGCATAGTTAAACAAAAAAGGTAAATTTAATTTCTACCTGCATTGTATATATAGTGTTTCCTATGTTCTACTATAGTGTTGTTCGTAGGAGTCTAAACTTTTATAGGGAAATATATGCAATTCTTATCTACTACTAGAATATAAAGATTACTTTATGATTCATTTGATAATAATTATCTATATTATATATAATGCATGCATTATTGGATTAGTAATTCAGTGAGATTGGCTTACCCGCAATTTCGGAATCTTCTTAAAGAGTAATTTATCTACTTTCTAATGGTATATATCTAGACCTGTCAAACGGGTTAAACGGGTGGGTTACGGGTTCAATCATTTCGGGTTCGGGTAAAATACGAGTCGGGTCTATTTCGGGTTTGAAAAATACGGGTTTATATGGGTCGGATTTATACGGGTTTCTGGTCGGGTTTAATGTCAGAACGGGTCAGATTAACATTTTTTGCTTAACATTTTCAATATCACATCGTTATATGAACGGGGCGATACGGGTTTCGGGTCGGGTTCGAGTAAAAAAACGGGTCGATCAACATCTTTTTCTTTCATTTTTTAAAACTTTCTTTTATATTGTAATTCCTACCATTTATATGTTTTTTCTCCTCTTGCTCGTCTTATTCAACTTAATTGTTACCATTATCGCCATCACCACCTCATCATCATCATCATTACCCTCACTAGCTTGCTAAGTACGATAGTGAGACTCAAATAAGATGACAATGATGACGTGGCATGTGATCCGAGGTGATGAGGTGGCAGTGCTGATGTGGAGTGTGGTTCCACGTAATACGATGAAAGTGACGGTGTGGCACACACTTCGAAGTGATGACGTGGCATGTGATCGAGGTGATGACGTGGCATTGTCGACATGGAATGTGGTTCGATGTAACACAGTGAAAGTAATGGCGTGGCACCCACACTTCAAGGTGATGACGTGACATGTCGCCTGAAATGATGACATGGCAGTGCTGACGTAGAATACGGATCGACGTAATATGGTGAAAGTGACGGCGTGACACACACTTTGATGTGATGACGTGCCATTCCGTATATATACATAACTTTCCTTAATATTTTATAAGTCAATACCTATTTGACATTATCAATTTTAAGGAAAATATATTGCCTTGACCCAACGGTCATCCCGTTACGGGTCGGATTTCGGCCCGCTATTTACGGGTCAAAACGGGTTGGGGTTGAAAAAACCGGGTTATTTACGGGTCGGGTTACGGTCGGTTTTTGGGTTGGGTCTTGTTTTAACAGGTCTATATACATCTAATCAAATTCAAATTGAAATTCTATATTTAATCATTTATGTAGTTTGTAAAAGTTGGACTCTCTATAATCGTTCGAAAAACGTTTTCTTTAATAATATAGATAGATAGATATAGATATAGATTTTTTTTACCCCTAAAAAAGTGTAAAAATAAAGGTAGCTCTATTTCCACGGTAAAAATAGCATGGTAAAACATAATGAATTGGTTACTGAGCACGACACGATAAGATCCTCTCCATTGCCTCAAACAATGGATGACGTTACCTCTAATAACTTTATTTTAATAAGGGTAAATTGATTATTACTCTCTTATATAATTCACTTTTTGAAAGTTACTCCCCTATATAATTTTTTTTGAAAATTACTCCCATAAAATGTCACATTTATCAAATATTGCTTTCATTTAACGACTTCAGTCAATAAAATAAAAATATTCCATTCAAAATTTGAAATTTGGTACTAACTTTTGCTATTTATGACTATATTGTCTTTACCCTTATTATATTGAAGACTTCAATTGCACCGAGAGGGAGAAAGAGATTTAACAAATTTGGGAGGAAGGAGGTGAATTTAACCAATTTGGGAGGAAGAGTTGATTTAATTTAAGCATACAAATTTTGGAGGTAATATTTCTCTTTTATTTGGCCGAAATCACTGAATGTGAGCAATATTTGAAAAGAGTTACTCCCTCCGTACCAGACCAAAGGTAACAGTTACTATAAACGGACGTACCACACCAAAGGTAACATTCCTTATTTGGCCCACAACATTACCAAGTTATCCTTATACCTATTTGATATTTACACAAAATGTCATTACATACCCCACCTACCAACCCACAATTACATACCCCACCTATTTTTTCCCTTTTTACCCTTACTTTTTCCACCTTTTCTTAAATACTTCATTTTCCCCACGTTACCTTTGGTGTGGTACGGAGGGAGTATATTTTATGGGAGTAAGTTTCGAAAAAAATTATATAAGGGAGTAAGTTTCAAAAAGTGAATTATATAAGGGAGTAATAATCAATTTACCCTTTTAATAATTATATTTCTCTTACCCATTATCATCCATTATTTAAAATTCTGACAATTGAATCGTTTTGAGATAATATTTAGAATTAAATAAGAGGAATGGAGAAGATCTAAATTGAAACAGGACCTTTAAATTCCCGATACATTAGTGAAGTCCACCGTAGAATTAGGCTTTATTAAAAAAATTGGGACATTTTTGTGGAGTTTTTCTTTAATGTAAAATCTCTTATGTAACCGTCATGACCATTTCATACCAAAAAATGACCACTTTTGATTATTAATAATAAAAAATGATCACTTATTAACTAACATAAAATGGTGTTAGTCTCACTATAGATGGATATATCCGTTTATAGTGAAAGACGGATCAAATATACTTAAAGTAGTGATATTTTTGGGCCTCATCAGGCAACTTATTGCTTGTCTTATACTTAAAGTAGGTGGATATTTGACACGTCTATAACTAGAGGCGGATATATCTCGTCTATAATGAGAATGTGGGCATAAAATGAACAATTTTACCAGTTTTTCTTGTATAAAGGTGACCATAACTAACTCAATAAGTCTTCCTTGTGACGGGTATATCCGTCACAAGCTTGCGAAATCAAATTGCCTAGGGAGTAGCATTCTCTTTTGTCTTACTTATTGATAGAGTCAAATAGTGTCGGCCTAATTAGGTAATTTTAGCTGAATAAACTTGTCACAACGCCGGTTTTTAGTGTTAATCGTTGTATTTTCCGGTGAATCTACTTTGGTTGTAATTTGGATCATTTGAACTTGTTGTTGGTATTTATATCTCAAGGTAATTCAAGTACTTCATATGAGTAAGTTGAGATGAATGAATCATTTTGTACAAGCCGACTCACAAGTCAAACCCGAGCCACGGTCAACCAAAGTGAAGAAGGAGAGCCAAGAGTAAGCCAAGAGAATAAGTGAAAAGTCAAGAGAAGCAAACAAAAGGAAAATGAAGCCTTGGAATGCACAAACAAGAGCCAAAATGAAGAATTCAAAACTCGGTTTCACAAGGGTCAACTTCAAACAAACATATCTCGAGTTCTAGACCTCGTATCTACGCAAGGCCAAGTGGAGGTTAAAGCCTGTGATTTTAGCTTTCCAACGGTAGGTCGCATGCCTTATTTGACCAAGAAACGAGAGAGATATGACTTTCGCAAGATTGTGGAGCAGGCTAAAACCGAGCTCATGGCCACACCGAGCCTCCGCCCCCACCGAGTCTCGGTTTTCCCCTGATCATTACGACGGGTTTTCCTTTTTTTTCTATTTCCGAAAGCCCATTTGTTTGTGACCTAAAAAGGAAGAGCCAAGGGTATAAATACCCACATTATGAGATCTTAGAAGGAGGCTCCTTATCATCATCTAATCTTCTTTGTAGGCAATAATCTCAAAAAGCTTGTGTTTTAAGAAAACTTGATATTTTAGGAAGAAAGGTGTAATCTTTGACATTTGATGTTAATCTTTCTTCATATTGTGGGTTGTAACAAGATTATGGAAGGCTAAATCCTTCTTTGCTTGGTGTAATTCATCCAAAGTTCCAACTTTGGTATTGTAAGACTCTCTTAATCTCTTCTTATTTATCTGTTGATCTTTCCTTATGCTTATTTCTTATGTTGAGTAGATGAATGTTAGAATTGATCACTCTTGCATCTTATTTACCCAATTATTGCAAATTCTAAAGAAATGGTTTAATCTATCTAGAATTATTTGGAGCAAACTTGTTGTATGCTGATTTGGTTTAAAGGATTCATGCAATAAGTAGGAAATTTCATGTCTTTTCTCATTTGTATGGTTTAATCTTGTGAGAATTGATCATAGCTTCTTATCTTGGCACAACTCTTAATGCTCATGTTTGATTTGCACTCATGATTTAATGAATTGTTGATTAAACTTGAAGGATATGCATGGATGGTTTAATTTGTGTATGTTAACATCTTGATTTGAAAGTATTGGGTGGATAATAAGAGGAGAGTTATAAAAGAGTCAAACTTTACTATTGTTGGTTACTAAGGAAGATTGCACCAAGTTCTCTTTAATATTGAAGTTCTTGCTCACCAAGTGTTTGTTATATTGCTTGTTAGAAAAAGATCGCAACTTTACTTTGTTTTTATGTTACCAATCAACTCAAAACCCCCTCTTTATCTATGTTCATATATTGTTTGTCATTGTTGATAACCATTGTTTGTTTATAAACTTGTCACTAGTATTCAATAGTTTACAATTTAAGTACTTAGCTTAAAAGACCTTCTCTTGGGTTCGACCCTTACTTGCACTATATTGCTTTATCCATTAGAGTAATTTAGAGTATAGTTTGGCTTATAAATTGTTAATTTGGTAGTTTAATTCTAGTATTTAGCGACCTAGTGTTTGTCCTATCAAATTTTGGCGTCGTTGAGTAGTATTTGACCCGTCACAAACTTACAACGGGTATATCCGTCACAAATGAGAATTTGTGTAACTCATAAGGGTGATTGTGATTATGACGAGACTCAAACCCTTTTATCATATAAATATGTTCCTAGTTTGGTGGCACAGGGACCAATAGACCATACTTTAATTTTTTCGTACAATGTGAATAAGGGTGACATAGTCAACTGAATAATTATGACATAGAGCCATAGGTGTAACAGCTTTATTCATGGACGTTACTCCTTGTGTATATCTTTTGTATAATGTCCCATGGTTTAAGCCAGTTTCATTCGTGGAAACTTATTTTACCCGGTACCCCCTTTTTCATCATCCTTTTCCACTGTTTCCATCCCATTTCATTAGAGTGACAGTAAAACCATAATTACTTCCCGCCAAAGTGCAATTGTTATTGTTATTGTAATGTTGACAATGAGAAGGTCATCTGATAATCTTGATGATAAACATCATCAACCTGGATTCATGCAACCTCTTCTTCCGAATTTCCTAACTTCTTTCGTCAGTCTTTTTTTTTTTTTTTTTTTTTTTTTAATTAATTAATTCTCAAATTTTGCAGCACTAACCAACTTAAATTGACACGCAACGCAGTCGATTCCAAAGGCATATGTGAAGCGGCTAGAGACTGAATTGAACGGAGATTCTCTGCAGACTGTAGTTCTAATGTCCCAATGTGAGCCACTGCGACATTGGATTGTTGGTGTCCAAGACGGTCGTCATTTCACTTATGGTTGGAAGGAATTCTGCCTCCATCTTGGTTTCCAAGTCGGTGACTTTGTCGTCTTTACCTATCGCTCTAACTTGCTCTTTCTCGTCTCTCTTTTTGATCCTGTCTCCGCTTGTCAGCGCATTTCTTCTCCTTCCCCTTCTCCTTATCTCCAAGGTTACCTGTTTAATTTGTTTTTTTTCTTAATCCCAATTAAGGCATACAATTGTGTTTACATTGTCAACTGTCAATCCATTGCTTAGACTCAAAGAGGAATCGACTCGATTTCAACTCTACTCGCCAAACTGAAACAACGGAGAATCATGATGATGCTGCAATCCCATCTAAGGAAGACCATATCAGCTGTTTGGTCAGACTCACTACCTACAATGTTAAGAATTCCATTATTGTATGTCTCTTTTTCACTACTGTTTTTCAATTCTAATGCCATTATAATTTTGGATTATCTTATCGGGAGAACGCCCCTTTGTGTTCGTAAAACACAAGGTTAAGGTTGTGGACATCAGAGACTTGGGTAATGCTGATGTCCACATCTCCATTCATGTTACAACAATCAGAACAACCATTGTTCAGTAATCAATCAGTATAGTATGCTCCCTGATGATAGATAACCTGGGCATTTGGGCAGAATCTTCCTGTAGGTTTTGCCAGAGAAAATAATCTACAATCCAGAACATGTCAAGTCACAATCATAGATGCAAAACGGAGAGTCTGGTCAGTCGATATGAACTACAAGAAGAATGATGGTCAAGTCTATATCAAGAGAGGATGGAAACAATTTCTGGCTGCCAACCATTTCAAGGTCGGATATCATCTTTGTATTCAGTTCATTCAAGGTGGGACCTGCCCTACCTTCAAATGCTTCAGTAAGCATCTTTCCTTTCATCAAATTCATTTTTATCCGGTTTATGTATTTCTTGGTCATACTCGGATGCATTCAAATTATTATTGTTTCTTTGAGGGTTTGTAGTAGTATGGATAATGTGACAAGTATCAGGTTGGTGGATTTTAAAAGCATGATTTTGTAGGAGTAAATAGTTTAGGAGTTGAATCAAGCTCTGCTCGCGAAACAATACCAAAACAAACTCAAGCTCAAGGTTTCACTGCAACTCCATCTGAGCAGTATCCAAGCTACTATCCAAGCTGTCAGGTCCCTCTCAGCTCCTATGCGATTAAGAGATCAGTCATTGTGAGTACTCGTATTTGATCATCGAAATGTTTGCTCTATCATTTAAGGGAACCTTGTATTTCCATTACAAATGGAGCCAATGAATCAAAAATTTGTAGGTTTCTAGATTATCATGTAGTAAAGCTTCACTAAACTGGCTGTGCTTCTATTTATTGTTAATATCCTGATGATAGTGACACGTTTTATGCAGTATTTACCGAAGCAATTTTTGAGAGAAAGTGGGCTACAATATGGAACATATGAGGTGAAGGTGGTAGATGAAGAAGAGAGGACATGGCTAATGAGTCTAACTTTCCAAAAAAGAAACACTTACCTTTTTGGAGGGTGCAAAAATATTCTGGCTGCAAACTGTTTTAGGAGCGGAGAAGTCATCTGCTTTCAGCTCCTTGAAGCCGGGGAATTTCCTCTCTTGAGATGCTATAGTAAGTTGCTCTACCTTCGAATCTTCCCATTAATTATCACGAAGTACTCTGTATTTCAACTTCACTTATTTGCTTATTATTCTGTCGACTAGCCAATTAAGCTGTTTACATAACTATTGCAAAAACAATATACTGCAAAGTATACTTGTATGATAAAGATGTCACAAAACAAATTCTATCTGAATGTTGTAAAAATCATACAACTGTTGTTGGATTAGAATGTAACAAGGCATGGATATGACTTATGAGCAGGGAGGAGTCAGAGAAAGAAAGCATGACATCTGATATCGGCAACATATCAATCTGCAGTACCTCTATCTCATGGTGCAACAAGGAGTGTTTCGGAATTTGTAATGAGAACATCATCTTTTGCATATTAGCTAAGTAGTGCATTCGCTGCATGTCTATGCTATGCTGTCGAACCCAGAATTTGAACTCTTGTTACGTGCAAGCATAACTGAAGATGATGTAATGTCAAGCTTAAGCTGCCACTAAAATTCTATCTGAATGTTGAATTACAGTACTCACAATAGCAAGCTGATGATGTGCTGCTTTATTCGTTGAATTTCTCGACAGCTTTCTGCAAAATGATATAGTACAGTACTAGATAATAATATCCCATGGTGTTGTCAGCAAAACTAGGTGTGAGCAAAACTGTGAAATCAATTGAATATCCCGTTTTGAAAACCGTAACAGATTATGTTTTTAAGTAACCTGCAAACCTTGATAGCTATATATGGAACTACCAAATACCTTATTTAACTTGATGCTCCCGTAATTTGTTTTTACGAATTTGGTAAGTAGCCCGGTCGTTTGAGGAGAACATCTGATTGTGTGTTAACATACTGGATTGGATTTGGGAGAAGAATCGAGACGGAGTACTTTGTTCACACACTTGTACACTTTGATGCACAGAGTGTGTTAGGTCCAATTTAACCCGGTCTGACTTCAGTTTAGCCCGACTTAATTAGGCTGAATGGGGCAACCAGAGTCCGGACAATTACAGTTTGACAGGAAAAGAATGCCAGAGGATAAATAAGCTGCTAAAGAGTCATGATAGCAATATTAGAATAGCCTGATGGAACTCTCCAGCAGGATGATTAATCAGCAGACCAGCAAGACAGTTATGCACATGTCCTATTCTCACGGAAGACCAAGTCCAACCACAAGAACATGCTATTTCCATAAACTACAACGTTCAAGGAAAGAAGAAGAGAAAGTTGTTAAGTTAGAATAGGTCAACCGGATTAATAGGGCACATTTCCTATTAATCAGGAGACGGTTCCAACAGTCAAAAGGAACGTTAAATTAATTGTAACGTTAGAGTAGAAAGGCTATAAATAGAATGGAAGAACATTTGTAAAGGGACACGAAAAAAGATATCAAACATACACAATTAGCCTGTTATTTTTACTATACATTCAATCTTACGTTCTTTAATTATCACTCAATCCAGGAAAGATAAACATTATTATCCATATTCAATCTTCTCTATTCTCCCATTTACATTTTTACCTTAAACATTAGAACTAGATACCTACACTACTTAATTATCAGGCCGGATCCTTTCAGGGGAATTCCTGCTAAAACAATTGGCGCCCACCGTGGGGCATCTAGTTCACTAATAAAAAAAATAATAATAATTCTTTCATCATTTTCCATTTAGTACTCACATATAAAAATGGTAGAACTCACCCCATAACAACAATTGGCAGCTGCCTTGGCTAAGATCAAAGAATTGGAAACAATCCAAGAAAAAGCGAAACAACGGCAGGCCGAGATCACTAGGCTTAAGGAATCGAGTCTAGCCCGAGAAAGAAATTGGATAGTGAGGCTTCGGCTCCAAAACCGATTCAACCAGAACCCCATTCTCATCCATCATCAAGCAAATTGACTTCTCCGGTTTGGAACCCCGGAGAAAGATACCTCCTCCGGTCCACAAATCATTCCCGACAACGAAACAAACAAGACCAAGCAATAATGATGACTATGCTTCAGGAAATCCAGAAACTCCATAACAAGATAGAAAATATACCCGGGGTGCCAGATCATGTGGCTGAGGTGGAAATTGATAGCTTCGCTGACTCACCCTTTGCAGATGAAATTGCAAAGATTGATCTCCCCAAGAAATTTACCGTCCTATCTATGAGAACCTATGATGGGACCTCTGATTCACAAAACCACGTTGCTATATTCAAACAGAAGATGTTAGCCGTCTCAATACCCGGTGAACTCGGCGAGGTTTGCATGTGTAAAGGCTTTGGTACTACCCTCGACGAGCGTTGCAATGGTTCATCAATCTCCCAAATGGAAGTATCAAGAACTTTGCGACTTGGTCAATGCCTTCAATCAACGAGTTTTCAAGCAAAGCAGAGACATGGCTAAGAGACCCGAAAGAACTTATTCAGGGTAAAGCGGCTTCCCGAAGAACCCCTCAAAGAATTCCCCGGCCGTTTTGTCAAAGAAAAGGTGGCCATTCCCAGTGCGACGAAGAAACAACAGTAGAAGCTTTCGAGGCAAGGAGTTCTCGCTGACGGTGGACATCTACGCAGACCTAACCAAAAAGGCCTGTCCAACCTTTGCCACTATTCAATCCATCGCCTTAGAGCATGTCAGATTGGAAGAAGATCTCAACTTCAGAACAAACTCATCCGGAGGAAAGGAAAGCTATGGCCACACTAACAAGAAGAGCTCCTACCAGAAAGGAAACAACCCCAGATCAGCACTTTATTCCAGACCTGAACGATCTGAAGTCAATATGGCACAGGAACACAAAGGTAACCTTTCTAGCTTACCAACTATTCATGAATATAACTTTTCTATAAATACTGCAGGATTGATCAAACGCTTGAAAACCCTGGGAGACACAGTTAGACGGCCTAAGAAATCTGACAATCCCAGGAAAGACCGATGGTGTGACTTTCACCAGGATATCGGACACACCACAGAAGAATGCATTCAGCTCAGGAAACAAGTGGCTTACCTCCTAAAGAAAGGCTATCTGAAAGACTTAATCCAGCAGCCCAAGAACAAATATGAAGGATCGGGCAAGAGAGATCCAGGAAACAGCAGGGATCCTCCTCCTCCTCCCCCCATCTATGAAGTCAAGTTCATAAACGGAGGCTCAGAAATCAGTGGCTTAGCCAGCTCGGCTGCTAAAAGAATCGCCAGGGAGCCTAAACTTCAATCCCCTTCTAGATCTAAGATATTACCTGCTGTTACTTTTGACGACTCAGACTTGCAGGGAGTACCAGACCTACACCATGATAGCCTGGTAATTACCATGCAAATTGGCACGACTAAGGTACCAAGAATCCTGATAGACGGAGGCAGTTCAATCAACTTGGTGATGCTGGAAGTCCTTAAAGCCATGAAAATAGATGAAGAGAAAATTATCAAGAAATCCAGTGTCCTGGTCGGATTCAGCGGAGAAACAAAGAACACCCTGGGAGAAATCAGCTTGCCAACCTATGTGGAAGGCGTAGCTTCCTATGAAAGATTCGGGGTAATGGATTGCCTATCCTCGTACAACGTAATCCTGGGCAGACCTTGGATCCACAACGTCAAAGCAATCCCGTCAACATATCATCAATGCGTGAAGATACCAACTGAATGGAGGATAACCACCATCAGGGGAGAACAAAAAGCAGCCCAGGAATGTTACACCCAGGCTTTGAAACCTTCAAAGTCAGGTAAGTCCCTCGCATAGCAACTAAAGTCCCCTGTCAGGAAAGAATATATAGCCCAATCACAATTGGAAACAGGAGAGGTCATTTTGGACCCAGAATTCCCTGACAAGAATGTAACATTCCGTTTTGATGGTTGATCTTGTCTGGCGGATTGTCTTGGTAATTGAGGATGTTAGTGAGCGTTATGAACTAAGATAGAGTTGGAAACATTTAGGTTGTCGGTATCCGATAGTATTAGGGAGTTAGTATTGGGAGGATATACTATAGTTGAGATGATATCGTGAGCCATGTTGTGGAAGGAAGAGTGTTGGTGGAGTTAGTGATGGTGTGAGGTTCCGGCCTCAAGAGTCATGGTATGGATAATATTCATAAGGTTGGTATTTGTGATCCCGTCTAATATGCTGCGTCGTGATCTGGTAGAGCAGTTTTAAGGAAGTCTTGTAGTCAAGGAAGTTGTGCTGAGTCAGTGTTATGAGATTGTAAAAGTTGTGATGGCTATCGATGTGGTTGTTGTGCACTGTGCACGGTAATTCGTGTTGTGATACGAGTATTTTCGTGTTTACATATATCGTTGTTTGTTCACTGCTATTTCTTGTCAGTGTCGGTCGGGGCATATAGACCGTTGTGTTGTTTCCCAATGTTTCTTACCCGTGTCAGCTTAGGAGTGAAAATAGAGTATGGTATGAGAGAGAGTTGGGTATGGTGTTGTTGATGTCTTGGCATGGTAACATTCTGTTAATGGTTGTGAGAGGTTGTTAGAGTGCTTTTGATCTTGTGTTAGGAGAGGCATTGGTGGACATAGTTGTGAAAAGAAATTGTGGAACATGTGTGGTATTGAACTTAAAACTACAAGTGGTTTGACACCTTTCCTTGGGACAGGGAGTACGGAGTTTTAGGACTTAGTATCATGTTAAGTCAAGGGTGAGTTTTGTGGTAATAGAAGTGATGAACTTGAAAAGCTAATGTGAGTGTTTAACAATTGTGGATTGTGAGTTTAGATCGTGGAGATGAGTGTATAAGTAAATAGAAGTGTGTTGTTTTGCGGTAATGTGGAAGAGATAGAGTGGTGGTTATATTTAGGATTTTATGATATATGTTATGTGAATACAAAACAATTGGAGGCACGAGAGTTGATAGAGTAAGAGAACCTTGGATATAGGAATAGATGTAGTAGATGTCGAGGCTATAGGCGAATATCGTTGACATGCGATCGTGATGAGGATAATGAGAAGATATATTTAAGGATCTAGTATTAGTGAGTTACGAGGACGTAACATTTATCTTAAGAGGAGTAGGATGCGACAAAGAGAGTTTGATGCTTGTACATGTTATAATATAATTGGAAGTTTGAGTGTTGGTGTAGAGTATAGGATGGGTAAAGGATGGATTTATGTTGGGGTTTATTTTATTACAGGTAATGGTGGTAGTAGTATGATGTTTAGGAGCGTGGAGTAAACTTTGATAGTGTTAACGGTTTGTGTGAGGATGTGTATGTGTGTGAAGTAAACTTCGAGGACGAAGTTCGTTTTAAGGATGGTAGAATGTAACATTCCGTTTTGATGGTTGATCTTGTCTGGCGGATTGTCTTGGTAATTGAGGATGTTAGTGAGCGTTATGAACTAAGATAGAGTTGGAAACATTTAGGTTGTGGGTATCCGATAGTATTAGGGAGTTAGTATTAGGAGGATATACTATAGTTGAGATGATATCGTGAGCCATGTTGTGGAAGGAAGAGTGTTGGTGGAGTTAGTGTTAGGTGTCCATGTTTTAGGTTGGGTTGGAACTTCGAGGACGAAGTTCTTTTTAAGGAGGGAAGACTGTAATACTACGGTTTTACATCAGCTAAGTACTCGACCGAGTAGAGCCTACTCGGCCGAGTAGTGCTAAGTGTGTATTCTGTTTGGCTTCTGCCGAGGAATACTCGGCCGAGTATGGTGAATACTTGACCGAGTAGAGGATACTCGACCGAGTATGCTCTATACTCGACCGAGTATCCGGTCCGTCGAGTGTTATTTTCGCGGTTTCATTTGGAAATGGTTAGGGCGTTATATATTACGATAAGCAGTTTCTAATTACAATTTACAAAACCTAAAACATCCTACGACGCTCTAATCATCTCTGAATCTCTCCTTTGGGTGATCATAGCAATCGTATTCTGTCCTTTGATTCATCGTCGGTAAGTCCTCATCCTTATATTCAATGATTGATATTTAGGGTTTCTCTTTGATTATGAATTGGGGGAAATGGGGTTTTGCAGATAGTGATTGGAATTATATGATTGTTATTGTAGGTGACGATGTGGTAATTGTTATGCATTTGTATGGTTGATTGCAGCGTAAGCGGATTGCGAAAAGGTAGGGTTTCCCTACTCAGTTCTGTTTAATTAATTTGAGATGTTGTGATTGTACTGTGTATAATTGTTGTTATCTGCTGATCATCGGAAGATCGGTGTTGTGGAGACGGTGTTGGTGTGGTTGTGTTGTGATGGTTGTGGTGTTGTGACAGCTGTGATGCTGTGTGTGTGTGATTGTGGTGGAGTCACTTGCGGGAGTGGCTTCACACCCTAGTTCGCCCTCCGTGGAACCCGTCACGGGAGGGGATGTGCACATTAAGGGACAGAGATTGTTAGTCGCTCGTTGATAAGCTGGACTAGGTGGGGATGGGCTGCGGTCACCCATTGGCGGCGAGGATTACCTGTTGCGATGGGTAATCTGGCAGGGCTACACACTTCGGTGTGTAGTCGGTTACTGTGTGAGATCGGGAGACCGGGGATGGAGGATGATCAGCCGGTTACATGGTTTGTTTGTCTTATCTTGATTCAACGAATCGACCCCTTGTTGTTTTTTGTAAAACTGCGCGGTGATCCATTCGGGGATGGTGAGCAGATTGTGACAGATAATGCAGATGTTTAGCTATGGGACAGTCATGGGGAGTCACCACTCGAGTCTAGCTTCCGCCGTCAAAAGACTTTGCTCACATTCTCTGTAGTTGTTAGACCTTTCATAGTTAATGTTTGGTTGATTTTGAAAACATGTAATCACTAAGTCTTTTTACTAATAAAGGTTGTTTGGAATTGGTAACTTTGATATACTAACGTTGGGAAACCGAGATGGTAACAGCCTTTTATGCTAGGGTAATCCTTGGTAAGGTACCTTGGTATGAGGGGGTGTTACAAAGAAGGTACTTGTAGGATCAGACGCACCTGACTCAGTCAGACCCAATCTGGTCAGCTTCCTCAAAACTAAAATGTCTTGTTTTGCTTGGTCACATTTTGACATGACTGGTATAGATGCTGATATTATAACTCATAAGTTAAATATTGACAAATCATTTAAGCCTGTACAGCAAGAAAGGAGAAAATTTGCTGCAGAAAGAAATGAAATCATCAATCAAGAAGTCAACAAGCTATTGGACATGGGAATGATCAGGGAAGCGATGTACCCCGACTGGCTTGCCAATGTAGTAGTTGTCCAAAGAAGAATGGCAAGTGAAGAGTCTGTATGGACTACACTGACCTGAATAAGGCCTGCCCAAAAGATCCATTTCCCCTGCCACATATTGATGCGATGGTGGACTCCACTGCAGGCCACGAGATGTTAACATTCATGGACGCTTCCAGTGGGTTCAATTAAATAAAGATGCACCCCGCGGATCAGGAAAGCACAACCTTCATTACAGAAAGAGGAGTATATTGTTATACTGCCATGCCTTTCGGATTAAAAAATACAGGTGCAACCTATCAAAGATTAGTCAACATGATGTTCAAAGACCAAATTGGAGATACCATGGAAGTCTACATTGATGACATGGTGGTCAAATAAAAAAAAAGCAGAAGACCACGTCAAAGACCTGGAAGTAACATTTCAAATACTGGAGAAATTCAACATGAAGCTAAATCCACAAAAGTGCCATTTCGAGTCTCAGCAGGCAAATTCTTGGGCTATATGGTGACAAAAAGAGGAATAGAAGCCACCAATGATCAAAGCCATCCTGGAGCTACAACCACCAAAGACAAATCAAAGACATATAAAAGGCGACGGGGAGAATAGCAAACCCAACAGGTTCATTTCAAGATCATCGAGAGAGGTGCTAATCATTTTACAACCTCGCTCAGAAGAATAAAGACTTCCAAAGTGGACTCCCGATCACCAGGCCGCCTTTGAAGATTTGAAAGCATATCTATCCTCTCCATCCTTGCTTTGCAAAACCAAAGAAAAACGAACCCTCGACAAAAGATATTGCTACATCGAGATCACACTACTATAGCTTTATGCAGTGTCAAAGAAATGGATGGACAACAACACCATGTCTATTACGTAAGTAAAAGTCTACTAGATGCATAAATAAGGTATGACCTACTTGAAAAATATGTTTTAGCTTTAATTATGAGTTGTACTAAACTAAGACCATATTTCGAAAGTCATCCTATAATAGTCAGGACCAATCTTCCTATTAAGTCTGTACTTAGAAAACCAGAACTGTCCGGACGAATGTGCAAGTGGTCAGTCCAGCTGAGCACCTATAACATAACCTTTGAACCCAGGACAACAATTAAGTCACAGGCATTAGCAGACTTTGTGGCTGATTTTAGTCCAACCCTAGAACCCGACCTGATAAAAGAAGTAAACAGACTGACCAATGACCAGACAGACCTAGAATTGACCTTGTATGTCGATGGTGCAACCAACATGATGGGTACCGGCCTAGGCGTTGTACTAAAATCGTCACAAGGAGATAAGATAGTACATGATATAAGTTGTGCATTCGAAGCCACCAACAATGAGGCTGGATATGAAGCCCTAATAGCTGGATTAAAGGTATGTATTGACCTCGGTGTACAAAATTTAAAGGTACGTACTGATTCCCTTCTTATTTCAAATCAAGTAAATGGAGTTTATACCGCAAAAGACTCAAAAATGATGCTTTATTTAGAAGTTGTCCAGAATTTAAAAAGCAAGTTTCGTAATTTTAATATTGATCAAATACCTAGGGACTTGAATACCCAGGCCGATGCTCTAGCCGGCCTAGGATCCAATTTCAGTCCCCCTGATTTTGATAAAATCCCCATCATACATCTATTAGAACCTGCAATAAATAAACAAGATGAAACCTTCCCAATATATGTTGCCAATTCATGGACAAAACCTTACTATGATTGGCTCCAACAAGGAATCCTTCCTCTAAACAAACAAGATGCCAGAGCACTTAAGATCAAAGCTGCTTCGTATACTATTATTAATAATGTGCTTTTTAAGAAATCGCAGGCATGACCATACCTCAGATGCCTGGAACCACAGGAAGCTGAATAGATACTATCAGAAATTCATGAAGGACACTGTGGCAATCATAAAGGCGGCAGAAGCCTAGCAAGAAAAGTACTCAGAACATGCTACTTTTGGCCTACACTGAGGGCCGACTGCCTGGAATTCAGTTCTAAATGCGAAGCCTGCCAAATTCATGGACCATACATCCACCAACCGTCTGAGGAGCTACATTCCATCTCGCCCCCTGGCCATTTATGAAATGGGGCATGAATATAGTAGGAAAATTACCTCAAGCACCTGGACAAAAAGTTTTCATGCTAGCAATGACCGACTATTTCTCCAAATGGATAGAGGCTGATTCATACAGGCAAGTCAAAGAGAAGGATGTCATAGCATTCATCAAACGTAACATCATATGCAGATATGGCATACCCTCAGAAATAATGTGTGACAATGGCACACAATTCGTGGAAAAAGAACAATGGCTTTACAGGCACGATGGAATATTAACCTGGTAACCTCCACACTAGGTTATCCAAAAGCCAATGGTCGGCGAATCCGGAATAAAGTAATAATCGTTGCAAAGAAGAAGCTAAAAAGAAGAAAAGGCAGATGGCCTGAAGAACTCCCCTTAGTCCTCTGGGCTGACCGGACCACGCCTAAAACATCTACAGGCCAAACCCCCTACTCCCTGGTCTATGGATGTGAAGCAGTAATCCCAGCAGAAGTTGACATCCCATCAGCCAGATGCAGCCTGAATACAATAACAAACAACACACCTCTGATGGAGGACAACCTGGACTTAACAGAAGAATTGAGAGATGCAGCCAACATTAGAATGGCAGGCTATCAGCAAACAGTGGCCAAAAGCTACAACAAGACTATCAAAGCCAGAGTATTCAGGATAGGAGATCTTGTTCTCAGAAAAGTCTTTCAAAATACAAAGGAGAAAAACGCAGGCAAACTGGCCCCAACCTGGGAAGGTCCCTACCTGATCGACTCAATAGTCGGTCAGGGCGCTTACAGGCTACAAACCCTGGATGGCGAAATGATCCCAGAGCTTGAAATGTTGCACACTTAAAACTATGTCACATATAAAACACATCCCCCAGCCCAGGTAAAATATTTACTTTACCCTTTTGCCTGGCCTGATATGCAACTAAGTGTATGATACTTGCCATTATATGAATAAATATCCTATATGATTCTTCTTATTATGTGCCTGAATACTTATTAATGTTCTCATTTTTCTTTCTTCTCTTGCCAAATAGAATCTTGTATATTTGTTTAATTAATGCATTCATCAAATTCACACCTTACTTAAACAAATTTTCAAGATTGAGGGCCACTCCACTAGCATACATATTACTCATATGCAGAAAATACCAAACTTTCAGTTGCAAAAATAGGCCTTAAAATACCGAGCTCAGTTCAAATAAACAAACTTGGGAAAACTTTCCCTGGATTGTATGTCATAAATGGGTCATAAGCCCTCCAGACAGGCATGGGTCATAAGCCCTCCAGACAGGCAATAACCCCCACCATGACACAAAAGCCTGGCCAGACCCAGTGCAAGGAAACCTGGCCTGATCCAGTCGAATAACTGGCCCGATCCAGTATACATCTAATACTACAAATATGCCTTATCCAACTATATTCCAAAACACAAAGAGAAACCATCAAAGATCGATTATTTAAGGTCAAAACAAAATATCCATTCCAGGAACATCCCCCCTGGATGGGCCGAAACAAAGAACAAAAACAAAAGCCTAAACAGGTTTCGAATCAGAAACCGACCCACAACCCTCTACCATTTCCTGATCAGCAGATTTTTCCTTGGAAGGAGGAGAGTCTACTTCTTCTTCATGACCCATATTGGCCAAGTCAGGATACTGGATATCCATAGTTGTCTCATCACGATCCGGATCTCACTTAGCCTTATCAGATTCAGGATCCCTCATAGCATCAACCCGGCCTTTCCCAAAGAAATACTGAGCAGCATCAGCAAGTCGTGCTTCCACCAGCTCCTTCTCAGCACCGAGATCTTCATTTTTCCTCAGTTGATCCTGCATCGCCTGCTTCTCAGCAGCCAACTCTCTTTTAACAGCTTCAAGCTCCTCCCTTACAGCTTCGAGCTCTTTTCTGGCTACTTTCTCAATATTTTTTGCAGCTACCTCGCAAGCCTGAGCAGCCTTACATGCCTCCCTGGCTGATCCTAGCTGAGATTGAAGGACCGACTCATCACCCCTGGACGTGTGAAAATCATGGTTAACCTTGTCCAATTTCTCTTCTAAGCCAATGATTCTAATCCGGGCATCCTTGAGCTGATAAGCAGTAATCAGCCCAGCATCCAAGCCCTAGAGAAGGATGAAACAAAACCAATTAACCAAACCCAAGGTAAAAAGGCAATACAAAAATATATAATAATAAAACTAATAAACCCTTTGCAACCAACCTCCTTGGCTTGAGAAGTAAGAGCAGCAGCGTGAGCCACGACCTTAGTAGAAGATTCAAGGGCATTGCCAGATAAGAGCTGGCCGCTGATATTGGCAGAAAAATCATTTATCTATGCCCGAGCAGCCTCTATATCACCCAACTGAGCAGGCACCCCCTGATGCTTCTTATTGGCTGAGCATGAATAGGCTCCCTTTCTCCCCCTTCTTCCTCAGGGATGGCAGCCTCTCTTCTCCTCTTGGAAGGCTAGACAACCTCTGGGGACACAAGCTTGGGCGGTTCCTTATGAGGCTGAACATCAGAAACCAAAATATTGAGAGTCTTGTCGCTCCCACTACCAGTAGCCTCTTGACTCTTGGATTGCTCATAGATTCTAGCAACCCCACCTTCAAGTCGGCAAAGATCAAGCTAGCCAATCTAGCAGAGGACCTATATACTGAATAAACAAAAGAAGACATATATAAATAGCAGGAAACAAATAACAGAAAAGCAGCAGTCAACACAAAAATACAAAGAAGACGTATAGGAAAAAGCGGTAGAGGTAGGCTTGCCTTTGAGCACTTTAACTACACTCAGCTTAGGCTTCATGTACCGGGGCAACAAAATCCTACCCAGACTACCAGGCCAAGTTCTTTCTTCCTCGGGAAGGGCAAGAAAAGCCTCTATCCTTGAAACAAATTCCTCATTAAGAGGATCAAAATTCCAGTCAGGTGCTGCAAACATCCCCAAAATATTCAGGTAAAATTTAAATATTTCGAATTCATACAATATAAAATACGAATCAGGAATACAGGAAACCTACCACTCTCCAAAGGAGGATATATCAGATAATCCAGGCCATACCCCAGGGTATCAGTCCGGATGAATAAGTAAGTCTTCGCCTAGCCTTTATCGTCTCCCGAATCCAGATTAGTGATTAATGGAGACATTTTGGACCTAATTCTTAAATTGAAACGACCAGTAGAAGGATTTTTCAAGTGATATACTACCTTGATATCATTGACAGTAATTGTAAGCTTATGTTTAGCACATAAATTCTCAATGGAATGGACAAGTTTCCAAACCATTGGCATAACTTGGAAGGGTGATACTTCCATGGCTCGGATAGTATCAATCATCAAAAGAGTAAAAGGCAACCTACAACCAGCCTTGAACGACCACTCATAGATGCAGAACCACAACTTTGATCTGAATAAGGAGAATTAGATAACTTTTGGAAATGAATTCTGCTGGTTTGAACTCATGTTTTCCAATAATGGTCTGATTATATTTTTTGCAAACCCCTTTTAGTGTGTCTGAAGATATAATATTCTAGTGAAAAAAGTGAAAGTTTCAATTGGCCGAGATAATGGAATAATGGAAAACATAAACCTCTACAAAATGTAAATACATGAGTCAAGATCTTCTCCATTTCCTAAAAAGAAATGATTTTCGGTCAACATCAAACCCAGCTGCAAACCCCAAAATGAGAAAAATATAGTCACTCACTCTTGGATCTCCCTTGTTGTGAAGCCAAGTGGCATACTTGTAACACAAATTATATAGTAATAATAAGATGGTTTTCTAATATGAAATACAACTTATTTTAAGTTCATGAGTGTTTTTTAAACTAGTTGTTGCACCGCACCCGGGGCGCAGTGCCCCAATTTGGCTAAATCGTTATGTGAAATATGAAGGGCACGTGAAAACATAACATGATAGGGCGCGGTGCCCCAATTTGGATAAATCATGTGAAATATGAAGGGCACATGAAAACATAGCAGGTCTCCCAACATCATATATTTTAAACCGGTGGTCCAAACACAACCAATGTCGTGACATATTAACACCCGTGTTTGCTGATAAATAACACGCTTTGCTTCAAATTAAGCATACAACAATAATAGAGAAAGCACATTATATGAGAAGTTTTTTCGAAGACAAAGTAACAACCTGAATATACAACTCTAATATAGTCCAATGACAACAAATACGCTTAGCAAATTCTGGAGTTACAAACTAATGCCTTAACGATGACCCAGCCGCATAAATTTATTTTCGTCCACATGAACAGGCCCTTCTTCACCTACAAGCTGCACCTGGAACCTGCACATAGTCCACTCGACCAATTTAGTGTATGAAACTATTTTCATCGTAGAGGCGGTAACTCTTCCATGTAAAATATATGACGAAAATCAAGGAAAGAGACAAGTCAGCTCATGCAACCATGTTAGCCCTCAACCTATCCACTCCTATTTGAACAATGGCTCTATTGTTAGACCATTTAAACAATGGCTCTTGCAACCATGTTAGCCCTCAATCTATCCACTCCTATTTGAACAATGGCTCTATTGTTAGACCATTTGAACAGTGGCTCTATTTCACATGAATAGATTACTCCTAGAAACTACATGTCGGCCCTCCTATTGTAAATTATTTTAGAAACGAAACCTCGTATGGACTACTAAATGAGCTCTCTTTACTTTCGTTTTGGGTATAAGCCAACCTATTTGTGAAATTTAACCGAGGACATTAAGAACAATCGGTCGATCAAGAAGTTTGACCAACTCAAAGAAGTCACTTAGATACATCAAACAATTTCAAATTAAATCAACAAAAATGAAATCAATATACAGCTAAAGCAAGCAAAATAATCAGCTCAAGTGTAGTAAATTTTGTTATGCACCAACCCCAATCAGACAAACAAGACAAATTTCACTAATTTTGACAATGGTAAAGCAAGAGTTTATCAGCGTAAGACAATTCACACCATTACTTTAAAGGTCAGAGTAACAATAAAGAAACAAAAGCACCAAGCACTACTGAATTGACGTAATTGGAAGGGAGAGAAGATAACAAGATGAGCTGCTAACGATTTTCTTAAAAGGTGGTGGGTTGAATAAGCAGGGAGATGGGAGACCATGGTATACAAGATGAATAAGCAGGGTATATATGTATCTCTGTGCCTCACACTGGTTTCTGCGCTGACAATAAAGACTTTACAAACCCCAGAATACAGAATAAAAATCTCCATGTCATTTCCACAGAACAGTAGGATAACTATACAGCCTTGAAAAACTCCCTGAATACAAGAGCATAGGCGGCATATAAATGGATCTACCTTATGTGGAAGCCTGAACGCGAGACCTGGATGGTCAAAGCTATGATATCCCACGGACGAAGTCCTGACATGAGACGAAAAATTAGTGAGAGTTGATCCAATCATGGCACGATTTATATGAGACCGTCTCACATGTGACACCAACCAACACACCATATAATCAAATGAGTAATGCTATAAGCACAAGGATGATTCAGGAGCCAAAATGGGTAGCCCCACACTTCCATAAGCACAAGGAGTCCACTCCCATAAATCACTTTGGAACGGATTGTATAGATTCTATATGAATCAAAGGGTGTATGAGAGAAATTTAGAAACCACTTGTAAGCAGAAAGGTATGGAGTACGGACCAATATCACAACTCAAATCACACCCAAAAGGGAAAGAAATACAAGGCAACTGATCTGAAAAAAGACAAAACAACATTACCAGGGACTTTATAGCACTTGGTTCCTACAAATTACGGGGTAATCGGGGTTCGGATGTAGGCAACCTTACTCTTGTTTTAGCAAATAAAAAAAAGTTCGAAACAATCAAAGTAACAAATGAAACAGGTTTCATGATCAATGAAAAAAAAAGATTTAAATGAATAGATTAAGAAAGTGAAGAAAGAGGGTACCTATTGAGCATGGTGCCAAGAGATACTATGGTAGACATTTCTGAAGAAAGTGGCTGCGATAGTCAGTCCCAAAGCGATTGTAACCTCGCTAAAAAACCACTCTCCTACCTGGTGTCACAGAAATCCAAACTCATGTTAGGTGTTGGATCACAAGAAAACGAAGCTCATGTTAGGTGTCAGATCACAAGCCTGAAAATAATACGAATAAGGTTAACATTGTAGCATACCATGTCCCAGGTGAGAGAAGGAATCCATAAAAAGCAGCCATCAAGAAAAAAATACCATCTGTAAACCAGCCGGAACAACTCAAAAGTTCAAAATCTTCAGTCATGGAAGTTCAATATATCGCATAAATTTCAGTTAATATATCGCATAAATAACCACACTCGGCCTGTATATTGGTAGGCTGACCCAAATGGATTGCCGCCGCAACAAATAAAAACGATTGGGAGTTTTGTGACAATGCAAAAAGGAGACCTAAACTGCAATTCATGGGAGCAAAACTGCATAAACTAAACTTGACAATTGAGTAGAGACTATTAGGGAAGAGAGACGGGAGTTCAGGAACTCGGGAATGTAAAGAGGAAAGACGACGTAGATATTAGAGGGAGTTCAGGAACTCGGGGTGTGACGCGTGCAAATTACCACTCTAGTCATCATCACCATCATAAGTGCTAAATTAAGAGTA
The DNA here is from genome assembly GCF_048544455.1 of Silene latifolia. NCBI lineage: Eukaryota > Viridiplantae > Streptophyta > Magnoliopsida > Caryophyllales > Caryophyllaceae > Silene > Silene latifolia. The sequence goes on along the minus strand of NC_133537.1, from coordinate 253,079,459 downwards.
CAGATTTAAAGGAACAAATAGAAAACCTAGATCTGATATGTGATGAACGGGCGATGTTCCATGTCTAGCTGAGTCATCCAACAAACCTACAACTCACCAAAGTAAGAACTGTAATTAGTAATAATGCAATGAACATTATTGTAGGAATAGTGGTAAACCAAAAACCACAGGGTACAATAAAATAAAATTAAAAAAAGAGCAAAATATGGGAAACACACCCATGTTGAAGTTTAATAAGCTGGATGATGATCTCGACTAAAAATGATGATCTTGTTGGAAACTCCGAAAGACGAAGACGTGACATAATAGCAAGGACTTCATAACAAATGCACCTGACATCAATAACCAGCATGCTAATTAAGCAACCAACAATTAATTTTGAAAGTTAATATACCCACAAAAGGATAGGGATTAATCAACTTCAACAAACGTAAAAACGGTAAGAAAAAACCAAATTGATGATCAACTTTAACAAACTTAAAAATGGTGCTAAGAAACCAAATTGATGAACAATTACAAACCTGTAATTGAGAAATCAAGGTAGATGAATTTAAAGATAAAAGACGATGAGATGAAAAATATGAAAAGTGAGGGACAGTCGGGAGCAAAATGAGTGGTTCAGAGTAATTGGAAGAAATAGAGGGCATGGATTGCAAGAGGGAACTCAACAGTGGTGGGAGGCTTCTAAAGATATTATTCCTAAGGAACAATAGCTAGCTCTTGTAAACTTTTTAAAGGGTAACTTTTCTCTTCCACCTATGAGATTTCTCCACTGTCATGTTCTTTCCTCACAATTTTGACATTCATTGTGAAAAAAGAAAGAAAGAAAAAAGCCTATCGAATCATGCAATCCACTTTATGAGACATATTACACAAGGGGTAACAGCTAACCAAACAAAGATAAAAACATTAAATACCTTAAATTCACAAGTGTGAATTGTGATTAATAAACACATTAACAATTACATGCTAATGGTAACTATCTTCTCTTCTTATATAGTGTGAAGTGGTGTTTCTCATCATAGGTTTGACATAACACTGAGGGAGGTAAAATCGAATACATTTAAAGTTTTAAACCCCTTTACTCCGCCAAGGGGAAGCGGTAAGACACTCGGCTAGATATTGCAACTCAGGTGGTATTATTTCTATGAATATCGAGATAAGAGAAACTAAGAACACATTTCTCTGAACTCATTTACTTGTTATGACTTATGACTGCAATTTCGCAATTTTAGTAACTCTGGTGTTTGAATCTGAAAAAACAACGAAACTTTAAATACTGGAAAACACGTACAAGCAAGGTAAGCTTTTATCGGAAGCACCTGATATAGCAAGTGTCAGCACACCATCACCCATGAACATGCTTGCACCGAACAACACCAGTAATAATGTAATAATAAGGCTGGCCGCAACTTCTTCTGTTTCTCAAGGAATCGCTTTACTGGAGAAGTAGAAGTAATTGACACTGAGTGGCCATACTTATATGTAGACAGCTCCTCGTCAGCAGCTTGTTGTTTTGGGATTAAACTAACAAACATGAAAAAAACTCTGTAAATGACAAATTTAATCAAAAACAAACTCGTTTCATCTAAAGGTTGACAACTAAATGCTTTCAATTAAGAGGACGCCAACTTCTCCTTTCTTGCTATTGTTATTGATTCTATGATTTTTTTGCCTTCAGATAACTGAATTCAAATGGAATATAAGCATTTCAACTAAATGCTTTTAATAGCAATAACAGCTAAAACCTTTGTCAAAAGAAAAAAAAAAAAACTATAACAACTAAAAAGCCAGAGAACATTTGTTGTACTCAGTGAGTTTTTCTTGCAACCATTTCGAGTTTTTACGTTGATACAGCTATCTCATCACCATGAATACACATTTTACTCTCTGATCACAGCAAGGTCGCCATTATCAGACTTGATCACACTAAATTACCAAAACCAACACTACTACATTTTACTCCTTATCCTCCCATTCCTTCCCTTCCCCCTTCTCATCCTCTCCCCCTACTCCCCACCCTGGCCTCTTACTCATTTCGCTCTCCTCTTTCTCTCCCTCCTCCTCCTCCTCCTCCTCCTCCTCCTCCTCCTCCTCCTCCTCCTCCTCCTCCTCCTCTTCCTCCTCGTCCCCTCTTTGAGGTTTCTTAAGCTCCTCACCTCCTGCTGCTATCTCTACCAACGCAATGAATGCAATTTATTTGACGTAAGTTTGAAAAAAAAAAATAACGCTCTAGCATAACAACTCACGACTAAGAACTATGAAGTTAAATGGAGACGTCATCTGAGCAACTTAGCTAAATACCGAAGTTAAAAAAATGGGATGACATAGAGTCATAGACCCATTTTCGTGTAAGTAGTCTCATTTTCATAATATGTTTGGGTTTCAACTACATCTAAGAAAAAAAATTGTAGAAAAATGGTATTAGAAAACAATGAATGGTAATATTAAAAAAGCGCTTATTCTTTTGTTAATAAAAATAAATAGATAAAAAGTAAATGTAAAGGAACGTAAAATAATATGAATTCCTTGTTTATGTAAGTGATCATACAGACGAGAGTAATAATTTAAAATTGCATGCTTACCTGTCTCTGTTACAATCAAGTGAATAGCTTTATCTCTCTGTTTCTTCTTTCCAAATAGGTCTTTTGGTAGCACTTCAAGGACAACTCGCGGTCTCTGTCTGTCTCTCTAAGAAGATAATCCATTGAGAACATTGTACACCTCTGCAAGGAAAGCTTCATTGTGTAAAATCACCTCTTTTGGTTCACCTGTTGTGCCACTTGTGTACATAACTGTGCAGATGTTGCTATTTTGTTTTACATGAAATTCGTCATCTATAATTCCCTGAAATTATGAATACGGAAATTTTTAAATGCTCACTAATCTCATCTTCTATGTGGAAATGAGCTTTCAGAAATCGTCACGTAGCCGTTACAAATATATTATGATGCCCCCCCTTAAAAATATATATCTTTCATATATTATCGTGCCGAAAAAAGATTTTACCAATTGTGCGAATTCTTCCCAAGAGAAGCAAGACAAGCCAAAGATCCTCAGCTTCCTTCCTTGGTGTGCAAGAAATATCACCAAAACTAACAATTGCTGAAACAAATATTAGACTTATCTCAGTTTCAACATGCCACCAAGAATAAAAATCGTTTCGAGTTGCAAATCACAATGCTTAAATGAAGAAACTTTCTCCAGTTTGATTACTTTTGAGGCATTCACACTTAGGTAAGCAAGCCAGCATCTGTTCAAGCATCAAAAATAGGGCTCAGTTGTTAGACAAGAATAAAGTGAAGATATCGGTGGAACTTATGGGAAAATATACGAATTACTGCTATAGTATTGTTATTGAATGTACTTGATTACTGAATTAAAAACTATTTCTCTCATAACCAGGACAATTGAGTGTGTAATGAGGGCCAATGAATTATTAAGCATATGTACTAAAGATATAAAAATAATGAAAGAGCAGAACAAAATAGAGATGATAGAATCAGATCATTGCGTCTTGCTTCAACCCTCAACTGTCATCAGTCTCACTACTCGGAAGTAAATGTAAAAAGGTCTTACGAATGCTGAAAGCCTGAAATAACTATCTTAATTTTATAGACACTGACATTGGATGTAGTATTTTCTAAATTAATATCACATTAAACAATACATTTGGCTTAAGCTTAAAAAAGATAGGATAATGACGTGCAGTAATTGGATCTTATAGCTGATATCTTTTCTCCTGAACGAAAACAATGGAGACTTCAGCGTGGTTAATAATGAACTCAATTTCATTGGCACCCGCATGCATTATTTCACCACGATGTCATGTATGTGATGCATCCATGGTCTAATCTACCAAAACAATAATTAACATTGAAAGAGATAGCTTACTAAGTCTACTTCTTTGCTTACCCGCATAAGGAAGCAACAAATGTAAAAAACAAGCTTCAATTCTCCATTCATGTCGCAAGATACCTTGCAATGTAGGACCCTCGATGGCATGTAGGTCTTAAATTTAACATCAGATGACTAATGAACTATACAAAAAAAAACAAAAGACCAATAGTAGCATCCTCCGTCTTTATCATTATAACTACCTATATACCCTTTTCACATAGTGCAATGGCGTAAGAGAAGCTGAGAGGATTTGTAAGCCAAAACATTTGAAGCTGAGGGAATGTAACTGAAAAGTATGAATGATCTGAGATACGGAGTATTGTAATAATGGAAAGAGACTCGAGAAAAAAAAAAGTATGTTGAGGGTAAGTCCGAGTGTAAGTACTCGTTTACTGGAAAGTACACCAATGAATCAAAGTAACAAACTCTTATAAATGAGTGGTGCCATCATCTTGATAAATAACCCAGAACATGAAATTACCTACCTTCACCAGCTCAATTAAAAACGCCTGGTTAAATTGACCCTAACGAACACCGAATAACAGTCTTTAACTAAATAGTATGAAACTTGAAAAAGTTAACAATGATTAACTGATTCTCTTACCTTCCGAAAGCCCGTAGAAATAATCCCATAATTTTTTGAGGCCAAAAGAATAAAGAAAGCTTGAGAATCTTGCGACTGGACAACACCTTTCACTTGGTTGTTTTGCTTAACAGAAAGGGGCGACGAAGAATAGGGTTCCTGAATAGCACGTAACTGTTACAGTCCTTGTTTTCAATAACATACAATGCCCTAAAATATTTAGCCAAAGTACTAACTAAGACACCTAAATCCTAACATCAACAACAAGCGAATTAAGATCACCCAATGTCTTAACTCTTAATGTCATTTGCCAAACTATACCCGCATTCAATATAAACCCGACTCGAGCACATAATACCCAACTTTAAATAATATTCTTACTTTTAATCAGGGTCGCAAAAATAGCATAAATGAAACACAACATAACTAAAACATCACATAAGTCACAAATTATTTTAACAAGACGGTCTCACCTGGTAAGATGGACCATTTTTATAAAAAATACTATTCATGTAATGCTAATAGATAAGTTATCTTTTTGCATAATGAGACCGCCTCATGCACATAAGTAGCTTATCTAGTATCTACAACAATACAAATAACTAAAGCAAACAATTTTTGCTACTCAAAAAACAATTTGCAGTAAATAATGAAAACCCTATAAATAACCAATTGAAGTGAAATTTTAAACGGCATTCCAAATTATGAATACAAAACAGATATGCGAAACGAATTTCTATTTCTAACACATTATAATCCCAATTTCTTATTAGACTTCATTATACGTTATACCTAGAAATAATAAATTAAATTTAAATTTAAATCAAACTCGAGAATTTATACTTACAATTAATGGCGCTGGTGACTGGTGCGTTGGAACGCGGCGAACTTCAAGAAGAAGAAGCAACATACTTACATGATATCGCACGAATCGCCTGTTAAAAAACATGTCAGGACTCGGGCTCTAAAGTAATGTTTGTTAGAAATTTAAATTGAAAATATAGCACGAACAATCTAACCAAACTACTCATAATTTGGGCTGATCGGTATTTGCTAAACCCAAAAATAACCCAGAAATTTCAATTTAAACCCAAAAAGGCCAAATCATTTGCATACAATCAATTTAAACCAAAATCGCATCAATATAGTAATCGCATCAATAACCCAGAAATTTCAATTTATAAAACAAAAAGGCCTAAATAATCCCTCTCAATATGCTTTACAACTCTATAAAATAGGAAGAAAAAACAGAGGAATCAAGGGCAATTCACCTGTGATTGATCCACCAAAAGTAGATGAAAAGGGGAAAGTTGTAGTGTTGCAGTATGGAAATCGCATAACCAAAACAACTGTAAGAACATGCATGGCTTAGGTAGGATAGAGAGGAGAGAGAAGAGAAGAATAAAGTGGAAGAAGGAAGCAGGTTAACACGGGAATAAGAGAGAGATAGGAGGAAGAAATAAATAAAAATGAGAAACAGCAGCAGGACATAAAATAACGACATGGGCTAAATAGGCAAAAACACAACAAATTACTGTACTGACTACAGCAACCACTCTTTAAGATTTTTAAAGAGTATATATGGATATGGATATGGATATGGATATGGATATGTATACTCTTTTATTTGCATTCTTAGTAAATGAGTATTCTTTATATAATATAAATATAAAAATAATCTTCTTATTAGTGTAAGACCGTCTTATCTTATAGTGAATACATTTGTAAGGCCGTGTTACCTTAGAGAGCGTGCAAGATTAGTAAAATAATAAGTAAATAAGTGAAGCTAATGCACAAAGACAAGCAAAGAATGATGAAGTTGATGTAAGATGCGAGTTGGAAAATACAAAAGATGCATGCAAAGATGGAAGAGTGTAACAACCACTGCAATACCAAGATTGTTCGTTTTATGCAGCCTGTAATTCATGGTTTCATCAATCACATGGTTACTTCCTCTCTAACTCGTCTATTCACTATTGTATAGGCCTCTCTGGGGTGGGGTGGGCGTCTCTGCTAGCTAGCCTCCTTGTTCCGCCACTGCTAATGTTTATTTTTTGCATGCAGTCAATTCCAGAGTCAATAGTGAATGAGTTAGGGTGGAAGATGGAAAGCATTGTGCTAATGACTGAGGATCAGCCTCACCGTCACTGGCTTATCATTCTTGAAGGTGGCCGCCATTTCAAGTCTGGTTGGAAGGATTTCTGTGATCACCATCATCTTAATGTTGGTGATTTTCTAGTATTTACTCATCACTAGCTCCTACTTTGTTTTCCACGTCTCTGTCTATGATCGCCTCACTTCCTGTCAACGCCTTTTTGCTTCACCTACAGGTTTCATTTCTGCATTTCATTTCATATACTAGTATATATCTATTGCAAATTTGCAACCAACTCATTTTAATCACTGTTTTGTAAGTTTACCCTTTTCTAGGATCAACTCCATATTCTAGATTCAACTGTATGAATATCAACCAAACCCAAGTTGGAGGACATCAAGTAGCTCAAGTTGGCCAACAAATCCCTCCTGTCCAGCCTCAGTTTCCTACATGTCATATCACCGTCACTTACAAATCTCGTAACAATTCAGTTGTTGTAAGTATGTTTTTGCCTTAACTGTACTTCTAATTAATCTCAACTACCTCCACTTATCCCTCTTCTGTTTCCTGAACTAACCTCAAGTCCTTGCCTAGTTTCAACTTGATTTACGAACTTCTGCCAGTTTATTGATTCAATGGGTATGTAAACTAAGTGAGACTCTCATAATAAAGAAATTTGTTTGAAGAAACTAGAATCTATTATTCTTCAGCTTTTAATCAAATCATATTTTGTAGTTTGTGTATTTGAAGTTCCTATGATTAAATCACTATATCACCTCGCCTCTAGTTTTAGGACTTTAAAGTAGCTCTTTCATAGTTCAGTTGAATGAGCTGTATTTCCAGTCAAATTTCACAAGAGGTAGACGATTGTGTATGGCAACCTTGCTCTTATTTTCAATGGATATACTCTCCCTCAAGTGTGATGATATGATTTGATTAAAAGCGTCATTTTGTTTTTATAAAATACCCTTGTCTGGGAAGCAGTTGATTGGACACTTGCAGCCAAGTATGGGGTAAATGAGTAACATTGGATGATATCCATATAGAACATACAAATGAGGCAGATGCATCATATAAGAGTAGCTAGCTATTTTAATGCCGCATATTATGCAATATATCAAGTTGTCAACAGTTGTGTGATCATTCATAATAATTACTTTTGCAGTATCTTCCTCGATGGTTTATAACATCGAGTGGCCTACGAAACAGATGCTGCTTCTTGAAACTTATTGATGAAAAAGAGAATCCTTGGGAAGTGAAGCTCTTGAATTCAAAATATAATGGCTATTCCTACATTACCGGTGGATGGAAAAAGTTTCTAATTTCAAACAATATCAAGCCTAGAAGCGTGGTTAGTATTCAGGCTATACAAGCTGGGATGCGTCCTATTTTGAAAGTGTCACAAGTCACGTTACCTCCAAAAAGGTTCTTCTTTTAGACTATGCTCTCACTTCATTTTCTAACATTTTTCTAGTCAATCACATTAGCATAGAAAGACAACTAATTTTAAGTATAAGATGCATTCTGAGCAGGGTGCGCAACCGAAGCTAGGGGTGATTCCGTATAAGAATGGCACTATGGCAGATTGGGTTTTCTCTTGACCGCTTTTTTGGTTTCGATTCAGGTGTCGACCTCATTTCCTGTAAATGAGATGCACGAAATCATGTAATGTATCTGCTTCCTAAACTCTCTTAGCAACCTGTAAACTTTGTTTGCTGACATGAAACTACCAGTTATCTTATTGTACTGTATGCTCCCGTAAATTGTTTTTTTTTGTTTTACTATGTTCCTGCATTTTCATCAACAACTGAAAACTACCAGATAATCAGATTAGTAAAATGTAAATAATGGATTCTAATACAGATTGTAATTTTGGAACTAATGACTTAGTTTAGGGGTATAGTAGAGGTTTTTCAAAATCAAAGGTATACGTAAAAATTCGAAATATACAAGAGTACACTATAGAAAAAACTAATTGCTGAAATTCCCAACATTTTACCCCTAATCTACAGAACTAAAAATATCAAATATTAATGTCAGTTTTTCCTTGTCCTAATTAACTCTAACTAAGATCAGAACATATAGTAAAAATATGTAAATTTTAGAATTGATGAATTTATGAGTTAAGTCATACTAAAAGGCTGTTACAGCATAGCCTAGCTGGCAAATTAGTTAGAACTTAGAAGTAGCAGGTATTAGTAACTAGTAACTGAAGTATATATAGCATTCCTGAAGTCTACACTTGGATTACAACTGACAAATTATCAACTTTAAATCATCAATTCTTACTAATATTACAACTATTTCTTTAAATTAAAAGTTAATAAATGAGCAGTATTCCATATGCCTGTCGGTCTTAAGCGTTACTTATACGCCTTTCATAGCTTAGGGAAAAAATATCAGAGGATGAGTCACAATTAAGGTGCAGGAGACATCCCTGCAGAAGAGGGCAAGTTTTCTTCAGTTTTATCGGAGAAGTTTGATAGCCTTGATGGAGAACTCGTGGCAGTCAGAGTGATTCCATCTGCACCATCACCATCACCATCACCATCACCATCAATACTGGTCTGATCAGTTTCGACATTCTGGGGTGTGCTCTGTGCATCCCTTTTCCTGAATGTGTGAGCAGCCATATCCCGATTCTCAAAGACTTTGGCTAGCCTCTTGCTTTTGCTCCATATGGAATCATCCGAGTTCATCCAGATGTCCCGATTCTCATACAGGAAGTGTATTGCATAAATGAGGAGAGATGTTGCTGTAGCAACTCCAACTATGAGGAATAGCCCCCAGAAACTATCTAGACTAAGACTTGCGGAAGTGGCTATATTTCCCTGATCTGAACTATTGTACTGTTGCATTCCCCATTTTTTTTCTCAAATTCAGCCATCTGATCTCCTTCTGTCACATTCAGTATTTCTCCTGAAATCACAGGCGCTAAGAGGGAACCTTTCGGAAATGCCTGCAAGACAACAATTTAAAGAGTAATGACAACCTCCTGCAGGGAGACACCCTTATGCATCAAATAAGTAGCCAAAAACTTACAATGCCGAAACCATCAGTCTTGTACAAAGGCTGCATCATTAGATACTTGGAGGGATATAGCGCTATGAAAAGCCTCGTGTAGGGGATTTAATCAAAAACAGCTGCAATCTCCCCTTTTGACAGCAGATCATCTAATTTCTCAGATGAATTGTAGGAAATAAGCTTCGATTTATGAAACCCTTTCTTTACTAGTAAATCCTCGACAAACGTACCATCTTGGAAGCCCACATTAGCTCCTGAGCTCAGTAACTCATCTACACCAGTCACAGTTGGCTTAAGCTGTTGAACAGTCAACATAGAAGTCAAGCTAGCCGTGTAGCTCTGCGTCAAGACTAACACCACGAACACCCATACAACCACCACACATCTACTCAAGTTACTCAAAACATTTTCCCCTGGTTTCAATAAGAAAAAAACATGTATCAATAATCGAGAAATTATTTTGAAAATTAAAGAAGATTAGAGGAAGCATACTTTGTGCAAACACCATCATGGAAAAGGAGTAAAAGAGACTAGTGCCAACTTGGTGCAATGGAGGTCCGCGGAATTCTTCGTTGATGCGGTGTTCAAGAACCCAAATTGCGAAAGCTATGAAAACGAAGGCACACAAGGTAGCAAACCATAGCTCCCAAGTCAAGGGTTTCAAAAAGACCCATGCACTTTTCTTGTCATCTTTGACAGGAACTACCATTGTCACCCCTGATTCCGTAAACGGGAGTGTAAAATCGACATCAGATGTCCGGCTTGCTATGATGGTTATGTCTCCCACCACAATATCATACTTCTTTAAACAAAACAAAAACAAATATACAAAAGAAATCTCAAAACCTCATTCTAATGCTGCGGGTTGCAACTCTTGCAAGTGTTAGAAACAATGCAAGAATGATGCTAGTTTAGGTACCTGAAGGAACACTTGGTGAACCAACTCATCATATGAAGAATTTGGGAAAGGATGATAGTCGTAATGACCAGAATAGCCGAGGTTGTTCATAACGGACTCAAAGATATCTATGCAGAAATCTGTGTCATTTTCCGGGATATCACTTGTTCCTTTCACGAAGGTCACATTCACTAGCTGTTCAAAAACAGGTTTGACTGGAATTCCAACTCTCAACTTGTTTCCACTCGCTGGAATTTCCCATCCTGTGGGAGGTGACGTGGCATCTCCTGGCCAGATGATTGGTCGCAGAGCTGCTGAATTCTTATCCCCGGGGTGGAGATTAGGGACAAGGCCTTTTTCTGAAACCCAGAATCCTACACCTCGGCTTCCAGTGCCGAACACATTTATGATTCTGTAAATTGGTGATTGCCCATCAGAAAGGCTAAAGATTCCAGCAAGACCGCTGAAGCTTGTATTGTACTCCCTCCGTCCCGGTCATTTGTTGTCCTTTGGTTTTGGCACAAAGACCAAGGAAAGAGGAGAAGGCCAATAGCTAAATGACAAGTGGAACAAATTGAGTGTGAATGATCAAATTACTCATCAAGTTCATTCTTAAAATAGAAAGGACAACAAATGATTGAGACAACCAAAAATGGAAAAGGACAACAAATGACCGGGACAGAAGGAGTATAATGCTTTCAGAAGTCGAGGTCCAACAGGTGAGACGCCCAGTCTATCAAGATCAGTTATGTTTCCTGTCATAAACGTGGTTTTGATACCGGAGTTTGGATCTGCAACTTGTTCTACTACTGTGGCGAGTGCACAGGCTACATCATAGGCTAGGAGTCCCATAACACTAAGCTTTGTGCCCTGAAATTTTCGTTCCCAATGACTCTTGAAGCGTTTTAACTCATTTGTCTCAGGGATATAAGTTTGCAAACCAACAACCCCTTGCATGGAGTCGATGATATTCTCATCAAGGGATCCTAGTTCATTGCTTGTGCTAGTTGTCGTTATCCAAACATAGCCTCGACCCATCATTTTCAGCTCATTTGCTTGAAAGAACAAGCGAGAAGCAAGCTCGGGGGAGAGGTGGACTACAAAAACCCTTGTTTGCTTTGCCTTCAATTTCTGTAGCAGTTGAAGTATATGATCATCAGTGGAAGTAGATGAAATGGCCTCATGGGACGGAATACGAGCGTTTATCTTTTGTAAAGCATCATCCAAGTAAGGTATAATCCCTGCCCCGTATTCGATATTGTCTGCATAGATAGGAATTACATCTTTCCATTTATATGTTTGAATAAGGGCACTTATGGCTTTTACTTGAACCGAGTCCTTTGGAGCCACACTAACGAAGTAGGGACATTGACCGGAAGAGACACAAGGACTTGTTGACGAGTATGAAAGAATGGGAACTTGAGCCTTGTCTCCCAGATTTATTACAAACTCAGCATCCATTAATGTTGTAGGTCCAATAATTGCCTTCACTTCCTTATATTTGAGAAGATATAGAGCTGATACATGAGACACATGGTTATGCAAAGATTAAAATCGAGACATTGCAAAGGCTCTTGGATAAGCGGGGTAATTAGCTGGGGGATAACACAAAGAGATTGTTTTTGGATGACTCATAATGACATTTGAAGTGCAACTCTTTAATAAGCCTTTTAGGTTTCATAATTAAAAATCTGTCAACAAATGCAGGGTTAGAGATAGCCGCGTTAGATTGGAAATCAGTGACAGTGAAAGCCAACAATCTCTAAAGGTAACTCCATGAAGCTTTCTTAGATTTGATACTATCATTGTTGAACATTCATATTACGGAGTACAAAACTAGTTGTCCTTTGAAAGCTAAAGTATGCAATAACGTTTGGACATAGATGTAAATAGAGCTTAAGCAGGTCATTAAGTGACAAAACGGAATGAAAATGCGCGCGAGGCATACCAGCAGAAGCAGCACCAACAATACTGTCCTTTGAGGGATATAACCTAGTATGTACAGCTATTCTGGTCTTGTAATCCCCATGAGAGTTGTAGAATTCGGAAAAGGCCATCTGCATGGTGTTCAACCCCATCTTTCCTAGCTCATCATTTTCGTCGTAAATTACACCTATATTTACAACCACCTTACCATCTTCGGTAGCCCAAGTGGTCGCAAATACCCAGAGGAGCAACAGCATCCATAATCCTCTCAACATTGTTATTTTCATATGATAGCTTAAGCATTAAGTTATGAAACATTCATTGATTTGTGTCACTAGAAATTAGATTTGTCTAAACTCATACCTTGTCTTTTTGTGAGCTTGAACATTCCACACCACAAAAATATCAAAGGGACCATTGCAGCTAAAGCCAGGCAATATCTTATACAACACGGTAGCACACTAGCACCATCCCTATTTATGAACAGAAACTCGGCCTACCATGAATAACTTGATTCGAAAATGCCAAATATCGAGATGCCGTTTCATTCGACGCTTATTTTGTTACGTATGAGAAGAAGCCTAAATGTAAGACATACATGACCCGTTGACCCGAAATGTCACCTCTAAATTTGTAATTCAGGGTGCGATAAAGCTAAACTAAGCGCAACCGTTAGTTCCCTTAAGAAGGCTCAATTAAGAATTTAGGAACAGATAAATTTATGAAGAAGGATAAAGCTACGGCTACCAACTTGGTCCGTACAAGTTTAGGAATACTGCCAATGACTTTTCTTCCAAACATTTGCGGAAGCCAACTTGTTACTTGTTCACTTGCTATAATAACTTGGATGTTTCATTTAACAAGATTAGAGGCCACGGGTTCAAGTTCTTAGAGCGGCCTCTTGCCAAAATGGCTAGGGAAGGCTTGCCCCAATTACAATCCTCTATAACTATATCCTATATATACGTAATGGACGTGTGAAGCTACACTTGGCTAAACATTTCTCATCTTGTATGTTCGCTAACAACGCCTTCTTGATGATTTGCCTGTTCACTAAAAGTGTGATCTATTTTCTCCCATGGTGGAGTCGGAGTTTGTAGCTCGATATATTTATGAAAGCCCTCCTCAGAGTAGTCCCAGTAGCTCGACGGACTCTGTAAATATGGGTATGGCGTATTTGAAGCAATACTCGGCTGGCTTTTCTTCAAAGTGTGAGAGCTGAGATTTTTTTGGTCATATACTGTGAACAATGTTGTAATCCTAGTCCAAACAGAAACTTTAGTGTTGGACCATATGCTTTTGTGCTGTTTAAGAAATCTTGCTAGGGATATGAGCAGGGCAATTAATGCTGCAGCTCCTACTATTGCGAATAAACCCCAGAAGCTGTCCAATCCCAGACTGCTCGAAGTTAATGCAGGAGTTGAATCGGGACAATTATTTATGTGAAGCCATTTACTCTCAAGCTCTGTCATCTCTTTTCCCTCTTTCACAATTAATACGCCACGAGAGACATCCGATACAAGAGGTGACCCTTTTGGGAAAGCCTGTAATGGAAAACATCAAACTGTTCAATACTGCAAAAATCAATTCATTATTAAGATCTACTCGTAATAACCAGAGGATGGAGGCCAACTCAAGTGTGTGGGCTTACAAATCCGAAGCCATCTGTCTCATATATGGGTGGAACTGTTGTATACTTGGAGCAATATGCGCCCATAAATAGCTTCAGACACGGGATTTCATCAAATGCTGCTGAAACCCCTCCCTTTGATAAAAGTTGATCTAATTGCTTAGTGGTGGTGTACGATTTCAATTTTGTACTATTGAATTTCATCTGTATGAGGAGGTCTTTGATAAATGAGGCTTCTGGATAACCAACATTGTGACCGTTCTTTATCAGCTCCTGTACGTCTGTGATTGTCGGTTGTAGTTGGTGTACAGTCAACAAAGCCGACAAGTTGGCAGTGTAGCTTTGTGTTAGCAGGAGAAGAACAAACACCCACACGATCACCACGAACCTTGTAAGGTTACTGAACACACTAAAACCTGGGTTGTAATGCATAAAATTCATTCATATAGTCAGTGACTCAGTGCTGCTAATAAATAAAGAAGAAAACTTTTTCCTACAGAAAAAAACATGAAAAATGAACTCACTGTGGGAAAACACCATTGTTGAGAAAGAGTAATAGAGACTTGTCCCTGCTTGATGTCCTGGAGGCCCCCTGAAATCTTTATTTATTCGATGCTCAAGTACCCAAACAACAAACGCTATGAAAATGAAGAAGCAGAAGGTTGTCACCCATAAATCCCACGTCAACGGCTTCACAAACAGCCAAGCTCTTATTTTCTTATTGTCTTTATAAGGCGCTATCATTACAACGCCAGATTCTGTGAAAGGCAACGCGAAGTCCACGTACGCTGTTCTGTTTGCCCTGATTGATAAGTCACCTACCACTGCATCAAACTTCTGCAGATCACACAACACAAAATTAGCATACCGATTTTGCAAGATTATCACAACTCTCAGTAGACTTACCCTGATGCTCAAGAAAACGTAAACCATCTAAGTATCTAACGCGGAAAAGAAAGAAGATCAGTAAATTATTCTGAATGCTTTACCTTCTCGTAGACTTGGAAGACAAGATTATCATAACTCTCAGTAGGTTTACCATGATGCTCAGTATAGGGTATGTACTCATAAGGGACTGAGTATGGTAGTTTGCTCATCACAGCATCAAACACATCAATGCAAAACCCTGCAACATTTGTTTTGTTAGTGTCAACATCATGAGTCACCTGGACGAATTGTTTAAAACCATCCTTGATTGGAACTCCAATCTTCAACGTCTTTCCATTTGGTGAACTCACCCAACCTCTAGGAATCGATGTTGGATCCCCAGGCCATTTAATGGTCTCAAGATTGGCTACTGAAGTAGCATGTTTAAAACCATCCTTGATTGGAACTAGTCTGCCGGATGGAGTCCAATACCCGATCCCATGCTTCCCACCATTCCTAATGTTTATGAACCGAAAACTTGAGTCTTGAATCTCGCCATCAGAAAGAGTAAAATTACCACTCAAACCTTTAAATCTCAAGCGTAACAGTTGTTGCAGCAACTTAGGGCCAACTTGTGAGACTCCCATTGTAGCAATGTCAGTAGATAAGTTAGCCGCATTGTCAGCTCTCCGAAAGGTGAAGTTAGTAGGACCAATTTGTTCGACAGCTCTAGCTAGAGCAACAGTAGCATCATAAGCCCCAAATCCATAAACATCTAGTCTTGCTTCCGTCAGAGTTGGGTTTTCCTGCTGGAATTTCAATTTCCATCTGACAGTAAAATTTTGGAGCTCCTTTGTCTGGGGAAGATAAGATTCGAGTCCTACAACTCCCTGCATGGCTTGAAGGACTTGAGGACTAACATTGCTCAACACATTTCCCATCGCGTTGGTTATGATCCAAACATAGTCCTGACTCATCATGCCCAGTTCTTGAGCCATAATAAACAGCTGAGACCCCAGAAATGACGGCATGTGAACTATAAAGACACGACAAGACAGAGATTTGAGCCTGTAAAGCTCCGCTAATATCTGATATTTGGAGGCAGATGAAGGCATGACACTCCTGTAGGGGATACGTGTCCCGATCTGCTGTAAGGCATCAGCCAAGAAAGGTATGATCCCACCACCAAATTCATCATCAACATAGACGGGCACAACTTGCCTCCATCGAAAAGCTTGAATGAAATCTGTAAGGGGATGTACTTGGGAAGAGTCATCTTGCGTTGCTCGAATAAAGTAGGGGTTTTGAGAGGGTGAAATGAAAGGGCTTGTAGCAGAGTAGGAAACAATGGGAACTTGAGCACTTTCACCAAGATTGACTGCAAATTGAGCCTCTTCTGATGTCTCCGGCCCAATAATTGCTGCAACTCTCTCATTCTTTATCAAATCCACAACTGCAATTAAATAAGATACAAAAATTTTATTAACTATATGCCATCCTTGTTTCACTGCAGAGCCATAAGGTGAGATTAGTGAATAATTCCCGAGGATAACATAATTCCGTATTCATCACATTAGCATTAGCATCCAACCAAACACTAGACTCAAGGCGTAGTGTAACATTAATCCTTGGACTTCCCTAAGCTAGTTGGCAAAATCTCCAGCATTTGTGCATGCTGTTCATTGATAGCTACATACTTGAATCATTTTCATGATGATTATCACCAACACTCATATAGTTAATTAGAAGCTTGGACGATGCAATTTCATTAGGAGACATGTATAATAATATTCCTGCTGTCTCGGCTCAAGTTTTGATGCGCTAGGTCACGATTATAGTTCTCTCAATCTGTACAAGTTAACTGACAGTTACAATCAAAGTCGCTCAGTTTTCAGGTCGATAAGGAATCGCGAGAATTTGTGTCACTTGTATTGAAGTTCCAAATGATCATGTAAAAGCTCAAAAACATATTAGATGTGTCACCATAAACTAAAGCCAATTAACTAACATACAGCTTTCGCATTCATATTTGTTAATTGTTACGGAGTAATAAAAAAAGAAAAGAGAGAAAGCGACGTTAGAGCAGCTGAATTATTATATCCTTGAAGCTAAGTTAGGGGCTATAGAGAAGCAAGCTTATTGACTAATAACCTTAAGCATCCTTTACAACATCCTTATTCACAGCCAAGCAAGTTTATTATAATTGATTAATCAAACTAAGCTATTGACTCAATCTTGGTGACACACTATCATCAGCTAGTCAGCTACTTAGATGGGAGACTATTATAGTTGCATGGGTAAAGTCAACGTATACACCCTCTTTTTTTGTTCAATTATTTTGGTCCTACGTTCAACAAGTTGAATAATATAAGCAAGCACAACACAAAAGGACAAATTTATTAGCATAAACACAATTGGTAGATTTTAGTATCAAACTACAGAGTACTATTTAGGCGAGAATCTACTAATTTCACCAAATATGTTGTTTACAGAACACGGTTAATATCTTTTGATAGAATGCATATTCATATTCAATATATCCATGAAACTGAGATAATAATTGTTATAAAGTCGATCTACTCATTTACTAAACAAATATTTCTTAGTTTAGCTAATTAAATTTAATATCAAAACCTATTAAAAAATCACCGATCATATTTTGCTAACGTTATTTTCGGATGATCCAAAATGGGAAAAACATCTATAACTGCAAATTTTAATACTTAGAGCATGTGAATGATTTGGTAATGCCCAAAATTCGATTGCTCAGTATGTTGAAGAACAATGATTAAAATGCTTTCAGAAATCGAGTTAAAAAAACAAGCTTAAGGATCGTACGTAATTAAGAAAAACGAGCAAATTCAAAGGGGGTGGATAGAGTACGTAGAAGAAGATATAATTATTATTACCGGCATCAGCAGCAGCAAGAGGATGGTGATTGTAGGAGTCCCTGACATGAACACCAACCTTGGTTTTCGAGTCAGGATGGTCAGCATACCAATCGGAAATCGCCATGTTAATGCAACTCAACCTCACCTTCCCTTCTAAACTTTCTTTGTCTATGACCACTCCGACTTTCACCTCCATTGCTTGGCCCTCAACGAAGCTTAACCATTCATTGTTCAGTACCCAATAACTAAGAAGAAGATAATAACAGATGCTTATATATGCTCTACCATTACACTTGACTAATATTTTCATCATTGTCAATTAGTCACCTTCTCTAGCTAGTCTCTCTCTCTCTATATATATATATGGATGTACTGCCACTATAATACGTAGTAGATTCCTTGCATACTAATGATCATCATATTTGTAATATAAATATATAATGCGTCTCTATATAAATAAAATAAAATTAAGTAGCCTATTACTACTCGTATGATATTTCTAAATATTAATACAATGACGTGAGACCAGTGGTGGGTCTAGGGGGCTAGTAGGGATGATAATCCTTCCATAACAATAACAATGAAATATTCAAGTTTTTTTTTCTTTGAAAAATTTTTCAATTTTTTGTTTCTAATTTTACTTTTCCATTAATAGTTTGCCCCTTTAAAAGTTTTTCCTCTTAGAACATCAAATCCTAAATGCATCACTTCCTATAACTAACTGTATACAACCAAAGTTTTTCTTTATTAGTTGTATATAGTAAATAATTAAGATATGAAAGAAAGAAGAGATGATATAATCGTGTCTGATCTCTAGATGAAACGAGACTTTTGTATATATAGTACTCAAATCATACCTCCCTCCTTGTTGGGCATTACTTGTGGAAAATGATAAGTCATTTGACCAGACTAACCGACCCTTCATGAAAAGACTCATTCTAACTTGAGCACTTTGGCCAAGATTGACTGCAAAATGAGCCTCCTCTGATGTCTCTGGTCCAAGAATTGCTGCAACTCTCTCATTCTTTATCAAATCCACAACTACAATTAATAAGAGAGAGCATTTATTAACAAATTGAATAATAAAAGCGGGCACAACAGAAATGGATTTTGTTGGCTTGTGAACCTATTCGAAACAAACTTAACATTCCATACACAACGGTCCGGATTCTCTCCATTACTCTATTCTCCCCATTATCTTCTATTGCCTTTCAACAGTCCGGATTTTATTCCGGAACGATCCAACGATTAAGTGTTTTGATGATTTGAGGAGAGTATAATAATTTTATAATGATGTATTAAGAGTAATGGACCATCCATTACTTTTGAGGTCAATTGCAATACCAACTAATATGCCAATTTTAATGTTCGGTACAACATACTGAAACAACATTATCTTTAGGGTCAATTATAACATGCTCATGAAAGATAACACCTCTATTAATCTAATGTGCTAATTATCAAACACTTAACTATTTTTATTAATTAAAATATATTCGTTAAACCTTGTAATAAATTATTTCATTTATAATCTGCTTTTCTAATATGCTTCTAGTGAAAGTAATCCGCTGACCAAAGATAGCCTAATTTAGAAGAATTTGATAACTAATAAATTAGATTACAATTATATTATTTCCATGCATAAATTGAACATGCTTAGCCTCAGCATTTCAAAAATAGTAGATTTTGCTCATGCGTTCTGAATATGTCATTTACCAAGCACAATCTATGTACTGTATAAGCGAGAATCTTCTAATTTCACGAAATATGTGGTTTACTCAACATGGTCAATATGCTCCGAATACAATGCATATTGGTATTCAATATATCCCTGAAAATGATATAATAATTGTTATATAATCTACTCATTTACGAAACACACATCTTAGTCACGGAAGAAAACCAAACACATTTCTTAACTAATTAAATTAAATATTATAACTTACGAAAATCTGCTGATCGTATTCTGCTAAAGTTTTCCAGTTTCACTAATATGCTTGTGCCAATTGACAAACAAGGCGGAAGTGGATCCAAGATAGAAATAACATCCAAAACTACAAATATTAATAAGGGTTTATGACAACTAGTACTGCATATAATCCAATTTTTATCAATTGATACCAAAGTAATCTTAGGTTCGATTATATCACTATCACATCATCAAAGGAGCCAAAAAGAGAGAATCCCAGCCATTCATTTCAAATGTGGGGTCAATATGTTGCCTACAACTTGATGTTTGACATTTTCTAAAATAAGAAAAATTACTCTATTTTACAAAAAAAGATAATAATCTGTTAATCTTAATCTGCTAATTATCAAACACCTTCTAATAAATTCTGTCATTTGTAATATGTTTTTATAATATGCTACTTATGGTGAAAGTAATCCATTGATTACTAAACATGACCTAAAATTAGCATAATTTGGTAATTAATCAATTATATGACAATTATATTATTTTCATGCATAATTAAATATGCTCAGCATATTTAAAATAGTCGATTCCGACCAATATGCTATTAGAATGCGATATTACTAGTATTGGTGTCCGGCTTCGCCCGGGCTACCTGGTCTCTACTTACCATTAATTATTTTTTTCATTAAATAAAATTACTTAAAGTTGCATAACCCATAAATTTATCATTAATATATTTTTTTATAACATATCCTTGTTGGAGCTTGTGTCCTCCACAAATTAGTGTGATAACATTTATAAATCTCTTATAGGTTCACAAGGGTATACTTCGTATTTTATCAGTTGATTAACGATTACCTAATAACGGTTAGCTGGCTAGAAAGTTTGACGTTATTATCATACAGATGGCGGTGATCAACTGGTCCCTAAAAGTCACACCTAAAAGATGTGTTTGAGAGATGTGATTGTATGAAAATATAATCACATTGATGCCTGACTAAAAGGTTAGTCCAAGTATATGACTAAACAGTTAGTCAATGTGTTGATGAGACGATTATTTAATGCCGATTAAATAATATTAGCTGAGACGAATTAACTGTCAATTCGTAAATTGAATATAATAAGTTATATTTAATTAATGTATATAATGTTAGCTTAAACGAATTAAGATGTTAATTCGTAATTAAACATAGACGGTTATATTTAATAAGCAAATTATAAATATGCGATATTTATAGTTAATATATATATTATACGATATTGTCATTATAAATTATTACGGAATCGATATTAATATATCGATCGCAAGTCGTTGTATGTAGAATTATTAATACGGAAGAAAATAAATGATAATTTATAATAATACACATTATTATACATTTTAGATAACAACTTAATATAAGGAGATTTTTCTCCTTATTTGTTGTGTGGGTATCTCGGTCAAACCGAGTGAAAAAGGGAAAAGAAATTTCCCTCCTTTTCTTTCTTATTTTCGGTTAATATAAGGAAGAAGGGGATTCATTTCTAACCCTAATTCTAACCTAATCTTGCCTCTCATCAAAAATACACAAAACCTAAAAATTTTACAGAAAATTGGGGATCGATTCTAGCAAGAAGAAAATGGCATATCTCATATCATCTTGGGTGCAACTAATAGGTGAATATCATTGCGATATTGTTCTTAGGCCGATTTTGCTAGGACCGAAGGTTGTTTCTTCATTCTCTACTTTTGTTTATGCAATTTATTTTATGACTCGTAATCATCTTTATAAATTCGTTATAATCCTTAATAATAAGGGAAGTATACAGATTATTTCCCACAAGTGGTATCAGAGCCAAGGCCACGAATTTTATTTTGATGATTTTCATAAAATTGGATGTAAACAATTTTTAGGGTTTCGAGAAAAAAAAAGGGTTCGGCTGAAATTTTTTTTGGCCGAGAAGATTTTTTTTTTCAGCCGTTTTTTTTCCTTGTTTGATGATTTATTTCCATTTTGATTTTTCATATTGTTGTTTTAATCAGTTAAAATAATCATATGATAAATTTGTAGATGTTTGATTTAATGAGGATTAAATTGTAATGTAAATGGAAATCGTCATGTTGATGATATAAAAATTTGTTTTTGCTATATAGTTTTGGCATATACGGTTAATCATGTTTCATTAATTCATATGCTAATCTTGTTCTAATAGCAACAATAAACAGATTTGTTCATCTATTAGTTTTTTTAGGGCATAATGTCGAGTAACAAAGAAATTTTTTCCTGTTTTTCTCGGTTTTGTGATTATGCCGAGACGTTTTTTTTATTTTTTTTGGGCTGTTATTGCAGCGATCAGGAATTAAAAAAAAAAATTCTGTTTTGTTTCGGTTTTTACAGAAAAACCGTGATTAAAGAAAAAAAGGGTTGTTTTTGCTTAAGCCGTGAGCTGAAAAATAGGGAGTTGTTTTCTATTTTTTTAATTGCCGAATGCAAAAGAAAAAAAAACAGTGTTTTTTGTTTCAACTGTTTGCCGAGAGCAAAATTTTAAAGAAAATTTTTTTTCTTTTATTGTTGTTTTTGGCCAATAATTATAATTATTGTAATACCTAGTGTGGCCTTAGTCAAATTATGTTTTCGTAATGATGAGAACATAATTTTTAATGTAATTTGAGATCTCGTATCTCCGTTTTGTTTTCTTTTATTACGGTTTTGAAATTAGAATGTAAATAGGTTTATTATATAATTTTAAATTGTAATTTTTGAGAAGACTAAAGATGGAGATTGAAGCTCACTCCCGCTACATGGATCAAGATGGAACATCAAGACAAGCTTCTCGGGTCCAAGGATGGATTCCAAAGTTGTATTTATGTTCATTTTGATAGGATAGGCCACACTAGGACTTTATTTTTGTTTTACGTTTTACCGTTCTTATTGCTTTTCATTCACATGCTAGTTAGTGCATCATTTTCCGCCTAAAACCAAACCACCTACTAAAATGCATGAAAGTTGACTCATATAGATTGTATGTTAGTTTTCATAGACATACATATGTCACTCAGTTTAAGCCATCACCTTAGTTTATTCATTCACGCATGCTAGATATTAATTCACTTAAAATGAATTAAAACAAAGTTGATGGGATCTTCCTCTAAAACGGAAATTGAGACTAGTCTTTATAAGGACAAACAACTATGAATTCTTTCTTCGTCGGTAGGCATAATATGACCCCTTCTACGTTGGGTAAGTAGTTTGTGTTGACTTAGTTTATCTCAACATTATAGTCCGAAGAGTTTCTCGTGATTATGATGGACTAAAGATAGAATTTACAGAAATTTATCGACCAAGAATTCTAACAGTAGAATTAGCCAAAAGGTTGGCTTATCAATTTACAGATAAGTGAGTCTTGGGATCATTTATATAATTCTTGAGGAAGGTCAATTGTATAAATCCATGAGTCTTCGCATTATAATAGTATTGCATTAGACTTAAAATCAAATCGATGCATATGCTTATTATTTATTCTTCTTTTCGCAGTCTAGAACACGTTTATATTACTGTTACAACAAATGGCTGGAAATAACGAAATCCCAATGCCAAGTGCTACACTTGGACGCGAGTCCTGGCTGAAAGTTTTTATGGACAACATGAATCAAGACACGCGATCAAGAATGACGGGTCCAACTTTGCGGGATCGGGAGGCAAAGATCTCAATCTTCCCATTGCCGACGGTAAGCTCAAGTACTTAAATGAGCCAATACCGGTCAAAACAAATTTCCCAATGCGGAGTTAACGAGTCACTTGCTTATAGTGATTTCGTCATGGAAGCGGGTGCGATAAAGAACGTACTCATCTTTGCAATGGAAACCAATTTGCAGAGACGCTTCATTGCCCAGGGTGCAAACAAGATTTTCCCCACGCTCACTAACGAGTTCTCAAAAGCACTGAGAATCGTTACTTATGAGCATACCTGTCGCTTCTTTGATGCGAAACTCCAGAAGGGCCAACCGGTTAGCCCACACATTCTTAACATGATTGAGAATGTCGAGAAATTGGAGGCACTTGATTGCAAAATCAGTGAGAGCATTGTCATTGACCGAATGCTTCATTCTCTTCATGATGGTTTTGCCCTTTTCAGGGCGAACTACTACATGAATGACTTAAAGAAAAGTCCTCATGAGCTACACTCACTTCTCGTACAGAACGAGAAGGATATGAAATTGAGTGGGAGCATGAAGCAGGATGTTCTCACGATTTCTAACAAGGATAAAGGTAAGGGCAAAGCTCCAGGCGACCTAACTTTAGGTAAGCCAAAGTTCAAGAAGCCAAGAAACGGTAAGAATGGGCCTGGTGAGACTAGTGGCTCACAGGGTAAGGCAAAGAGCAAGGGCGGTGACATTGAGTGCCACCATTGTCACAAGACTGGACATTGGAGGAGGAACTGTCCCGTGTACCGTGAGGACATAAATTTTTTAGGCCGCGTCACTCCTGTTGGTATGTCATCTTATATTCATATGATTGAGATTAACCATGCAAGTTTCGGAACTTGGGTACTTGATACTGGTTGTGGTTCTCATCTGTGTAATCATTTGCAGGGCCTAAAAAACATCACACCTGTCGGAAAGGGTGATGTGGACCTGCGAGTCGGGAATGGAGCTAGAGTTGCTGCAGTCTCGAAGGGAACATACGTAATCCAACTCCCTAGTGGTTTTGAGTTATTTTTAAATAATTGTTACTATGTACCCAGTTTGTCTAAGAACATTATTTCAGTTTCCGTACTTGATAAAGACGGTTTTTCATTTTTAATAAAGGATAATAGCTGTATTTTCTCTTTCAATGAAATGATTTATGGCAAAGCAGTTTCCATGAATGGAATTTACATCTTAGATCAAACCACGGAAGTATTACACGTGAATAATAAGAAATTAAAGGTTGGTGACAAAGATCAAACCTATCTATGGCATTGTCGAATGGGACACATAAATGAAAAACGCGTGAAGAAACTCGTCGATAATGGGACTATTCCCGTATTCGATTTTTCTACATTTGGCACGTGTGAATCATGTCTTATCGGCAAAATGACTCGAATTTCCTTCAAAGGTGTTGGAATGCGCACTAGTGACCTATTAGGACTCATACATACTGATGTTTGTGGACCTATGTCAATTACCGCTAGAGATGGATATATATATTTTATCACTTTCACGGACGATTTGAGTAGATACGGATATGTCTACTTGATGAAGCATAAAAGTGAGTCCTTTGAGAAATTCAAGGAATACCAGAACAGGGTTGAGAACCAACTGGGTAGAAAGGTTAAAGAGCTCCGTTCAGATCGGGGTGGCGAATATCTTTCAAATGAGTTTGATCAACACCTTAAAGACTGTGGAATCGTTCTACAGTTAACTCCACCTGGAACACCTCAATTGAATGGTGTGTCCGAACGGAGAAATCAAACCTTACTTGATATGGTTCGATCCATGATGAGTCACACGGTAGTACCTGATTCATTATGGGGTTTTGCTTTTTTGTCAACTGCTCTTATACTTAACCGAAGTCCGACTAAAGCTGTCGACAAGACTCCATATGAAATGTGGAAGGAAACGGTCCCTAACTTGTCCTTTATTCGGGTTTGGGGCTGCGAGGCTTATGTCAAGTGGAGATAATAGGATAAGTTCGGCCCGCGATCGGTCAAGACATACTTTATTGGTTATCCAAAAGGAACGTTTGGTCATTACTTCTATTCGCCTACCGAACATCGAGTTTTTGTTTCGGCTAGTGCGACGTTCTTAGAGAAAGAATTTCTCGAGAACAAGATAAGTAATAGAACCTTCGAGCTGTCGGAGATTCCAGAACCAACAACCGAGGAACAGATGGAGGAAGTTGTTCCTCCAACCGATGATACGGTTAATATTCCTCAGGAACCTAGGAGGTCGGGTAGAGTCTCTAATCCTCCGGACAGATACATTGGTATGGTTGAGAAAAATGACGTTTTGCTCCTAGAGAGTAATGAACCTGCTACCTATAAAGGTGCCATGACCTGTTCCGACTCAAAGCTATGGCTTGAAGCCATGCAATCCGAGATGGACTCCATGTATGAGAATGACGTATGGGATCTAGTTGATTTACCTAATAAGGTAAAACCTCTACAGTGCAAATGGCTTTACAAAATAAAGCGTTCTGTAGACGGGCAACCAAATACCTATAAGGCACGACTAGTGGCAAAAGGTTTCACTCAAGTGCGCGGTTTGCATTATGATGAAATCTTTGCACCCGTAGTTATGCTGCGTTCCATTCGGATTATCTTAGCGATTGCCGCTTTTCATGACTATGAAATTTGGTAAATAGATGTGAAAACCGCCTTCTTAAACGGTTATTTGGAGGAAGAGTTGTACATGGTGCAACCCGAAGGTTTCACAGATCCTGAGAATCCTAAGAAAGTGTGCAAGCTTAAGCGTTCCATTTATGGACTTAAGCAAGCTTCTCGGAGTTGGAATCATCGTTTCGACCAGGTGATAAAAGAGTATGGTTTCACTCGATCGGTTGAGGAACCATGCTTATATATCAAGTCGAGTGGGAGCAAGATTGAATTCTTGATATTGTATGTCGATGACATACTCTTGATTGGGAATGACATTCCTCTCCTATCTTCGGTTAAATGATGGTTGAAGAACCATTTCCAGATGAAATATCTGGGTGAGGCACAACACATATTGGGAATCCGTATCTACCGAGATAGATCACGACGGACGTTATCACTTAGTCAGGAGTCTTATTTGGATAAGATTCTTGAAAGGTTCAGCATGACCAACTCCAAGAAGGGGAACCTTCCAATGACGTCTGGGATGCAGTTGAGCAAGTCTCAGTCACCCACGACGCCTGAAGGGATTGAGCGCATGAGTCGTGTTCCTTATGCATATGCAATAGGATCAATCATGTATGCCATGATATGCACACGTCCAGACGTGGCATATGCATTGAGTATGAGGAGTCGGTACCAAAAGAATCCAGGTGAAACACACTGGATAGCTGTTAAAAACATCCTCAAGTACCTACGGAAGACTAAGGATAGGGTATTGACTTATGGAGGCGATACTAAGCTATGCGCAATCGGTTACGCAGATGCTAGCTTCCAAACGGATCAAGATGATTCAAAATCTCAGTCTAGGTTCGTCTTCACTCTTAATGGTGTGCTGTCACCGGAAGAGTTCCAAACAGAGTATTGTAGCAGATTCTACCACCGAATCCGAGTACTATGCCGCCGGAGGCAAAGAAAGGAAGCGATATGGATGCGTCAATTCTTACAAGGACTTACGATAGCTCCTAGTTCGAATGACCCGATCACCATCTATTGTGACAATAGAGATGCCATCTTCCAGGCTAAGGAGCCTAAGTCTAGCAACAAATATAGACATGTACATCGGAAAGCTCACCTGATCCGTGATTACGTGGAGCAAGAGGAGATAGTGATTGACAAGATAGCTTCGGATGATAAATCGCGGATCCTCTCACTAAACCGTTGAATTATGATAAGCATGAAGGGCACATTATTTCCATGGGAATTAAACGTGTTCCTGATTTGTAGTAGTTGATTATGGATTTGATACATTACCTTTTTCATATACTATTTATAACTTCATCATTTTTATATAATATTTTGTTTTTCATGTGGATTGTACTGACAACATTGAACGCCACAAAGTGAACTGAATTACATTATATTTGTTTTTGTCCGTAATCGTCCATATGAGCTGATAACTCTGGCTATTATATTGTGTAGTCGATTGATGGTGGGTTCAACGAGCCATAAGTCAATCAGTTGGCTGATCGATCAAAAATACGAGTTATAACGATATCTCGTAGGACAATTTTATGTGACAACGTAATGGAGTCCTAAATGTTTAAAAACATTCGGTGCCAGGTCATAGATTGGACGTCCATTGTGTTCCTAGAGTCTTCTTTTGACTATCGACTGTCTCTTGAGATTAAGACAGTTTTTGGGTGACTTTGGTTTCTTTCTCATGGTCTGCCGTAACTGGAGACTAAGTAGATTTTTTATGGGTCATTTCATACTGTGCTTACATCTGCAGGATTCGAGTTGAAGAAAATATCCAACCCTTATCAGATATAGTTATTTCTCGGGGCCACTCGAGGAGTTGTAACTGAAATGCATGGCCATGCTCGAATGATGATTCGTTTATCAGTTAAGTTACTCTCTAGTCGAGGAAACCACTCTTGATACAGATCACTTGTAAAATACGACCTTTGTGAATACAGATTTTGCAAATTGTTTTACATTGAGTGGGAGAAATTTTAGGATATGAGAATCGGTTATTGCACATACACTTGTGAGGACAAGTGGGAGTTTGTTGGAGCTTGTGTCCTCCACAAATTAGTGTGATAACATTTATAAATCTCTTATAGGTTCACAAGGGTATACTTCGTATTTTATCAGTTGATTAACGATTACCTAATAACGGTTGGCTTACTAGAAAGTTTAACGTTATTATCATACAGATGGCGGTGATCAACTGGTCCCTAAAAGTCACACCTAAAGGATGTGTTTGAGAGATGTGATTGTATGAAAATATAATCACATTGGTGCCTTACTAAAAGGTTAGTCCAAGTATATGACTAAACAGTTAGTCAATGTGTTGATGAGACGATTATTTAATGCCGATTAAATAATATTAGTTGAGTCGAATTAACTGCCAATTCGTAAATTGAATATAATAAGTTATATTTAATTAATGTATATAATGTTAGCTTAAACGAATTAAGATGTTAATTCGTAATTAAACATAAACGGTTATATTTAATAAGCAAATTATAAATATGCGATATTTATAGTTAATATATATATTATACGATATTGTCATTATAAATTATTACAGACCGATATTAATATATCGATTTATAAGTCATTGTATGTAGAATTATTAATACGGAAGAAAATAAATGACAATTTATAATAATACACATTATTATACATTTTAGATAACAACTTAATATAAGGAGATTTTTCTCCTTATTTGTTGTGTGGGTATCTCAGTCAAACCGAGTGAAAAAGGGAAAAAAAAAATATCCCTCCTTTTCTTTCTTATTTTCGGTTAATATAAGGAAGAAGGGGATTCATTTCTAACCCTAATTCTAACCTAATCTTGCCTCTCATCAAAAATACACAAAACCTAAAAATTTTACAGAAAATTGGGGATCGATTCTAGCAAGAAGAAAAGGGCATATCTCATATCATCTTGGGTGCAACTAATAGGTGAATATCATTGCGATATTGTTCTTAGGCCGATTTTGCTAGGACTGAAGGTTGTTTCTTCATTCTCTACTTTTGTTTATGCAATTTATTTTATGACTCGTAATCATCTTTATAAATTCGTTATAATCCTTAATAATAAGGGAAGTATACAGATTATTTCCCACAATCCTAAAATTATGATGAAAGAAATTTTGAGACAAATTCACTACTCCCGCTATTAATATTTTACTCTTATTAATGAAACAATAAAAATAACATTTCACTACTTGCCCGTAATCATTGTTACTACAATCCTTTTCTTTACTGACGAAATTACTTTTACTACTTAGGCATGCAATTTTAATTAAGAGGATTATATATTTATATAAATATATTACATATATGCATTAAATCATATCGAAAGAATTATGCAATATTATATATTATGGAATCTAACTTGAGTTATTTATAACCTACTTATTATATTTTTGTATGTTAAATAATTAACATCTCTATACATCTAATAAACTATAAAGTTTAATAAAATTGCATAGATTTTAAATTTAATATATAATTTTATAATGATAATAATTAATACCATAAGTGTGCATGTTTATACTAATTAATTATTTTATTTTAAAGAAATTGACCATCTTCTAGTCTTCTATAAATATTTAGGAAAATTACCAGACATCTTCTTTCTTGTAGTCTCCTTGAAATTGACCATCTTAATTAATTATTTTATTTTAAGGTAAATGACCATGTTTAGGAAAATTACCAAGCTTCTATATAATTTAATATTAACCCAAACTATATAATATTTGCATTGAGATCCCTTAATCGGATCCATCACACGGTGCTATTGATTTAAAACTATATAGTATAATTAATTTGTATAACTTTATTTAATTACATTGAAGTCCCTTAGTTTCTGGATTTAATATATAATATTGATTTCCTGAACACAAGCAATATACTGTTTAAACGAGAATCTAATAATTTCACTTGTTTACCACTCTTGGTCACCAATACTCAATATGTTGCTAATAGAATGCATATTCATATTCGATATATCCATGAAATGATATATATATATATATATATATATATATATATATATATATATATATATATAATTGTTATATAATTTACTCATTTAACAAAAAAAAAAAAATTCTTAGTTAAGTTAATTAAATAAATTAAAGGGGCAATTGTAAAATACTACCTATTATAGTCATGTTTTTTCAAAATACTATATATTATATTTATTTTTTCAAACTACTACCTAAGTTGCTACCTAATACCTGGATATAGGACTTAATTAACCATAATTAACCATTATTAGGT
Source organism: Silene latifolia (assembly GCF_048544455.1). NCBI lineage: Eukaryota > Viridiplantae > Streptophyta > Magnoliopsida > Caryophyllales > Caryophyllaceae > Silene > Silene latifolia. The sequence continues at coordinate 253,049,155 of NC_133537.1, read as the reverse complement.
GACTTTTATTGGTTTACCCCATTTTTTAATTGACCTTTAAATAATCTACTTATAATACCCTTACTAATCCTTTTTTTTCCATCCTTTTCATCCACCCACCACCACCATCAACATCCACCACCCCTAACAATCATCGCCTTTATTAGTCATCACCTTCAACACCCACCCCTATTTATCTCACTCGAGGTCGCCACTCTTAAACTACAAACCACTATTTTAAGCTGCCTCCGATCCAATCCTACTACCTCGCTTCTCCGATTGCCGCACAAAAATCCTTCACAAACGCTATCAATCCCGCCGACCTTCCACTATGAGACCCAACTCTTTAGCTCGTTGTCACACCTATAGGCATCATACTCCTTAGTTCTAGGGTTTTCGATGGGTAAGGACTTTAGTGCGGCGGCGGTGGTGGCGGTGGTGGGATAAAAGTGGAACTTGGGTGGCATTGTGGTGGTGAATACGGTTTAGGGTGTGGCTAGATTAAGGTCGAGACGGTGTTCGGTTGTGCCCGTGGTTAGGTTGTGGTGGATTCTTGCGGTGCTAGAAATGGTGAGGATGGGTTATGGGAGTGTTTAAAGAGGGATAAAATAAGTATAACATATTAAAATCTAAGGTTTTGATCATTTTACCTCAATTAAGATCTAATTTAGGTATAAGGTAGCAATCTGGGAAGATTAGTAACTTTGTAGGTAGTAATTTGAACAAAAAAATATAATATGTAGTATTTTGAAAAATTTTGATTATAATAGGTAGTATTTTGCTATTTTTTCTTAAATTTAATACCCCCTCGCTCAATTATTATCAATTTTTGTTTTGAGATGTATCATTCAATTGTTATTTATTTCTATTTTTGGTAAGTTTTACACAAAGTGGTCAAGTGATGTGTGCAAGTGGACATGTGTGATAATCCTTTATATCATTATTTCTCTCTTCTTTTTCTCATTTAGTCTTTGTGTCAAATGAATTGAAACACACAAATGACTAGGATGGGAGATGTATTAAAACCAATTAGGACCCTCTTACATTTCTTTTCTCTCAATTTTCTCTCATAAACTCATCTATCTATATATATTTATAAAAGAGGTTTTTTTCGAGCGATATTAGAGCATCCACATCATTTTTTTTTAATTTTAGGAAAGTATATTATAAGATCTTCCAAGATTTTGACAAAGATACTATGTAATATTTTTAATATCAAAGCTATATTTCACAAAAAAGAATTGTTTGATTATCAATCTAACAAAAAGTATAATGCAAAACATTAGAAAGTTAAATCTTTGGATTCGTAGCGGAAAATGCTTTTATTTGAGTATGAATTTCGTATTATTTACTATTTCCTCCCTTCCATTGAATTATTTACATTTACTTTTTGCACAAATATTAAAAAAATAGGGTATATTTACTTTTCACACGTTTACTTACACAACTGCTCTCATGTAAACCCCTCATATTTTGGCACCCACCCACCGAAAGCTTTAAGGTATAAAAGTAGACAAGGGTATGTGGGTCATTTAATTGATAAAAAAATATCCATATATAGAAACGTAGACAGTCAAGCAGAATTGAGTAAAATAGAAAACGCAAACAATTCGATGGTATGAACGAAGTATTATTATTTTCACATATTTTAATTATGATAAAAGATGGTGTACGTCTTAATATGTTATTTGTCCCACATTGAAGAATTATGTAGGTGTGGTGAATATATTACATATAAATAGTAGAATTGTCCCACATTGGAAGATTACCATTAGGTGGGTGATCCTACGATTATAAATATAAGTCATATTTGAAACTTAGGTATCAAACAAAAATCTTTTGAGTCTCTTAAGTATTGTTTTAGAAGACTCTTAAGAGTTTGTATTATTAAAAATTAATTAATTAATTTAGGAAACTATCCTTAATAATATTTTTGATATAAAAAATGTAGTGGAAAATATTTTAATTATTAGGATTTTTTGTCAAATAAAACCTTTAAAAAAATATTTCCAAACACCACCTTTAATAAAAAAGTTTGTCAAACACCTTTAATAATTTTTGTTGTTGTCAAACACGACTTTTTGGCTAGATTTTGACAACTTCCTGACCAGTTGCAATGGGGTGACTTTCAGTCTATATTTGAGATAGCAAACGAGGTCGGTTTGAGGTGTTCGTGGACTCGTTGGAAAGGTGGAAGTACAAGCTTTCTAGGGGTTGTCAACATGGTGGTCAAAGGTGGCTTTATGTGGCGTCGATTGGTGCATAAAATAAGGCTGGTCAGAGAAAGGGTTGTAAGTCTGGGTTTACAGCGGGTGGTCAGGGGATTTTCGTGGGTCTTTTAATGGGGTTATGTTGTTTTGTTTGGTATGAAATTTGGTATGTAGGTTGAGGGGAGTGCAAGGTATGTCGTAGTTGTGTTGTTTGTGGTGGTTGTTTGTTGCAAGTGGTGGTACAAGAGGTGTGAATTGCCCAAGGAAAAATCCTACTTTAACTTACATCAACCCTATGTGACCAGGCTTACTTTACACACGCACCAATCTACCCCACATAAGGAATCTTTGACCACCGTATTGACAATCGTTAGAAAACCATTACTCCCACCTTTCCAACGAGCCCAATAACACCTCAAACCGACCTCGTTTGCTATCTCAAATGTAGACTGAAAGTCACCCCATTACAGGTGGTCAAACTCTGGCCAAAATGTCGTATTTGACAAAAAAAAATTATTAAAGGTTGTGTTTCACAAACTTTTTTTTAAAGGTGGTGTTTGGAAATAGTTTTTTTAAAAGGTTGTGTTTGACAAAAACCCTAATTATTATTATAATTAGAATATAATACAGTATATATTTCCTATATTATAGTCAATATTTATAATTTTTATATAAAAAGTTTTACATTTCATTTAACAAAAAGTATCGTAAAAAAAAATTTCGAAAATAATATAATTAGAGTGGTGGTAAAAAATGTTATCATTAAAGTATAAATTTTATATTATTTGCACATATTTGAATTATGATAAAAAATAGAAATAAAACGTAAGAATATTAATAGATAGTATATAACTATTACATATATTGAAGTAGCAATTACCCGTATTCGGAATTGAATTTGGGTTGGATGTCGAACTAGGTGCGAAAAAGATGGTGTATTTCTTAGTATGTTATTTGTCTCACATTGAAAAATAATGCAGGCGTGTAAGTAATATATTACATATAAATAATAGAATTGTCCCACATCGAAAGATTAGTATAAAATGGGGTGATTATATGATTATAAATAAGAGACATCATTGGAGCTTAGGTATCAACCCAATATCTTTTGAGTCTCTTAAGTATTGTCTAAAAGAGCTCTTAAGAGTTTGTATCATTCTCTCCACAATATGATATAATTTTCTATATTATATTCAAGTGACGCTGTTTATAATTTTTATTTATATAAAAACTTATACTCCATCCATACCACGCCAATGGTAACATTGATAATCTTGACACTATTTATGGTCGTAGAGAATCCTCGATATTATTCTTAATATATAAGACAAAATATAGTCATGTGAGATCTTGTTTGATTTATCGTCATGAATGCTATAAAAATATCAAATTTTTATAATTTTTAATAATGTGTAACTAAAGATATTCATGTTACAAAGCGTGTCTCGACAAGTGTGAAAAAGTCAATGTTATCATTGGTGTAGTATGGAGGGAGTACATTTCATTTGGCAAAAAAAGTATCGTAAAAAAAATTATGAAAATTATATAATTAGATTCGTGATAAAAAAAATGTTATTATTATAGTATAAGTTTTATATCATTTGCACATATTTTAATTATGATAAAAAAAACGTACAGATATTAATAGATAGTATATTATTTGTTCATTATCAAATCGGGCTGAATGTCGAATTAGGTGCGAAAAACATGGCGTACTTCTATGTATATTATTCGTCCCACGTTGAAAAATAATGTAGGTATGATGAATATATTACGAATAAATAGCTGAATTGTCCCATATCAAAAGATTGGCATACGGTAAATTGTCCCACATCAAAAGATTATCATAAGGTGAGTTGATCCTATGATTATAAATAAAAGTTATCATTGAAACTTAGGTATCAACACAAAATATTTTGAGTCTCTCAAATATTGTCATAATACAAACAATAACATACAAATATTAAGCATGTAAATATTTATAAAGGAGATTATATATTAGTGATATATAATATGTTTATTTAAAAAAAAACTATGAAAATAATATAATTAGATTCGTGGTAACAAAAAATGCTATCATTAGAGTATAGATTTCATATAATTTGCACATATTTTAAAAATAATTGAAAAAAAACGTAGGAATATTAATAGATAGTATAATAATTGTTCATTATTAAAGCAGGTTTGGTGTCGAATTAGGTGCGAAAATTATGGTGTACATCTAAGTATATTATTTGTCACACATTGAAAAATAATGTAGGTGTGATGAATATACTAAGTATAAATAGTTAAATTGTCCCACATCAAAAGATTATCATAAGGTGAGGTGATCTCATGACTATAAATAAGAGTATCATTGAACTTAGTATCAATCCAAAATCTTTTGAGTCGTTCAAGTATTGTCTTAGAGAACTCTTATAAGAGTTTGTATTAACGGCACACGTCAGTTACAACAATAACATACAAAAATTAAGCTTTGCAACCTTTTTTTCATTAACGAAGTATTTTAATCATAAGCAAACAAATAATTAGATTAGGATGTAAGATTATAACTGAATTAATTACTCGTTGCAACACACGGGTGTCAAACTAGTTTAATAATATTACCCCCTCTATACTCTATTATCCTTTATACTATGCATAAATCTTGAACAGTTCGATATTGATAAAAAACAATCTAAATCGTTGAAAGAAAATAGACTCTACATTTGTTTTTAAGAGATGGAGAAGTATTATTATGCTAACGTTTTCCATTTTTTTTCATTAATATGCTTATGCCAATTAACAAACAAGGCGATAGTCTATTTTCGGATGATCTTACATAGAAAAAACATGTAAAACTGCAAATTTTAATAATATATCTTGGGCATGTGAATGATTTGGTAATGCCCAAAATCAGAGTGATCAGTATCTCGAAGAATAATCATGAAAATAGTTGCGGGAATAGAGTTGAAAACGAGCATAAGGATCGTACATAATTAAAAAAAGACAAGCAAATTCAAAGGAGACGGATATAGTTGAAGAAGATATAATTATTATTACCGGCATCAGCAGCAGCAAGAGGATGGTGGTTATAGGAGTTCCTCACATGAACACCAATCTTGGTTTTCGAGTCGGGATGAGAAGCGTACCAATCAGAAATCGCCATGTTAATGCAACTCAACCTCACCTCCCCTTCTAAACTTTCTTTGTCTATGACCGCTTCGACTTTCACCTCCATTGCTTGGCCCTCCACGAAGCTTAACCATTCATTGTTCAGTACCCAATAACTAAGAAGAAGATAATAACAAATGCTTATAAATGTACCAGAATTTTTCATTGAAGACGGACAAAATCTGTCTCTTCAAAGCGACCTCTCACAAAGAGCAAGTGGGAAGGCAAGTAGGGAAGGGGCTGTAAGAGGTCACAAGATGAAGACCGTCACAAGCAAGACGGATTGTATATATACTGCATACGTACTAGATTCTTTGCATACTAATGATCATCATATTTGTAATATAATAAATAAACTAAAATTACGTAGGCTACTACTCATCCGTATATTAATTATTAATATATCTGAATATTGATGCAATGACCTGAGACCAATGGAGGGTCTAGGGGAAAGTGATATGGTTACACTCGGTGTAGAGCATCTTTTATACACTACCAATAATAATATGACATGTGGTACAATCTTTACATTAATTTGATGAGTGAATTTTAGTAAGTTGAGGGGACGAATCTAAATTAAGAGGGGAAATAAAAAGTTTGTGCGTAAAATATTCTTGGAAACAATATAGGTAATTTTTTATGCATTATTATTAATATATTTAGAATATTCAATATTCCAATCATTTACGAGTAATTAATTAAAATACTACTTATAAAAATAATTTCACAAATATTTTTAACATACATCCTAGTACCAAAACAAATATCCCTTCAAGGACGATGATAACACATCACTCCTCCACCATTCACAACGCCACCATCGCCTCAATACTATGACGTCGTATCAAGCCACCATCATCCGACTCCAGTCCATCTCGAACAATAGCCACCGCTCTCTACTCACGCTCCACCACCACCACTGGATCTACGTGACTACGTCATTGGTGAAAATACTGTCCAATCAAAGCCGATAATTTGCTGAAAATACTACTCTACCACCGAACCATCACTTCCTCTGAAATTCGTCACCATCTGCCGTCGTAACTCGACATACCCACGAGCAGCCAATACCTTCATGATGGTCGCCGATGGGTGGTGCCTTGCGGAGAGTGTTGGTGTTAGACGTATGGAGTACCAAATTCTAAATGGTAACTAAATAAAATTATGAGGATTGAAATATTACCAAATTTTGAACATTTTGATCGAGTATTTGGGAAGATATTAATATTAATTAAAATAAATATTCAGATTCTAAATATGATTTTCAAATATTAAACTTCTAAATATAGCAAAATTAATGTAAAATAATATTCTATCTCATATCCCACATTGCCACATGTCATTACATTACTCGTAGTGTATAGAATCTTGTATACACTAAGTGTAACCGTAGCCTTTTCGGGGTCTAAGGGGCTAGTCAGAATGATAATCCTTCCATAACAATGAAATATTCAGTTTTATTGTAATTTTACTTTTCTACTCATATTAGTTGTTGTAACGGAGGCGTTCCGTTACCCAATAGTTAGTTGATTAGGGTGATAAGAACAAAATATAGCGAATAATAAATAAAGTGACACACAGATATACGTGGTTCACCAGTCAAATAACTGGTTACGTCCACCCTGAAGGAGAGCAAATTTACTATTGTGGAGATAATAGTACAAAAGTAGACCGGTACACACGCGTTCAATATGAGCCAAAAGTATACCATATTCTACCAACAAAATAGTAATCTCAAAGGAACAAAATAGACTACCGCAAAAGAGACGAAGGACAAACGATCTTGAGATCAACAAGATCCGAACAGACTCCTTCAATCTCCAAATTCAGACGAACGCCAATCTACTTGAGCCCGGAACAAACAGAAGCTTCCTCCCCGGAGGGAACCTCACAAATCGACTCTCATAAGATTGCGCTCACAAATACTATTGTAACACCCCCATACTCCAAGTGCCTTACCAGGACCACTCAGGTATGAAGACATTACCATCTCGGTTACCCGAGGCAATGATAATCAAATAAACAATGAAGAAACAACGTTTAAATATAAATACTTAGCGAAGAGTTACAATTCTCAAAACCAAACCAAATGTGTAATACATGTTCTCAAACCGACTGTTCTAATCGAAATGTAAATACTAATAAGCTACAAACGAAGACTCCTATCATCATGTCGTGACATCCCAAACTATCCCAAGACTCATCTCAATACCGCTCAATATCTGCTCACCATCCCCGAATGGATCACCGCAGTTTACAAAACAACACCGGTCGACTAATCACACAATTCAACATATACTAACAATAAGATAAACAAGACAACTTAATCACATACACACACAATCACGCCAAATCCAATCATCTCACTTACATCGATCGTCCCACTGGACCCACCCCCGCAAGTGGGGGACCGCAGCCGTACCCACCAAATCCCCGCTCCACATAGTGAGCGATAACCCCGTCCATTAATGTGCACATCCCTTCGTGGCGGGTTCCACAGTATACAAACTAGGGCGTGAAGCCACTCCCGCAAGTGACCTCACTCAGCCGAGGCCACGCTTCGCGAACCATAGACAACGATCACAACCACAATCACAATACAATTACTATATCAAACAACCAATCACAACACATCAACCAATATCCCATTATGGGACTAATACGAGTAGAAATCCTACCCGAACAAAGAACACAATCGACGGTCTCAACAAATTGTATCACAAATCCTTTTCTACGAATCCTCCTCCTAACATATAATCACATAATTACTAACAAAACTAACTAACACAAAACCCCAATCCTAAAATTAGGGTTTAACGAAACTTGACGAAATACTATAAAATTGGTATGTAGATCTTACCCTCGACGCAAGGATCACAAAGGTATAAAGAACGATGGAATCCGACCTCTCAAGCTCCAGGATTTGTCAACAACACGGATGAATGCGAAGAACGTAACTTGAATCTCCCTTTTAATGTTATTAGGTTTGTAAAAGTGTATTATGAAAGTGACGGAAAGATTTATATATTAATCCGTGTTATTAACAAAACCCGTCGAATTATCACCCGCTAATCGAGCTACTCGATCGAGTAGCTAAGGTACTCGATCGAGTGCCCCTTACTCGATCGAGTATCCTAGTTACTCGATCGAGTACCCAACAGTCAGAAACTATTTTAAAACGCAACTCACCCTTACTCGACCGAGTAAGGCCTACTCGATAGAGTACCCAAAGACTCATAAATACGGAGTATTACGCTTCCCTCCTAAAAAGAACTTCGTCCCCGAAGTTCAACCCATACATAAAAACAAACATACTAACTCGGTCAAGACGCAACAAAGCTACTAAGAACTCAAAACAAAACCCCAACTTACAGAACATGAAACCATGAACTCTTAACACCAACTCTACCAACTATTCCTACCTCCACACCTCACTCACGATGTCGTATCAACTACATCATAAACTCTCCCGACACTAACTCCATACATAACCAACTACATAAACATCAAACGGAATGTTACATTCTACCACAATTAAAAGGAACTTCGTCCTCGAAGTTTACTCACACTCATAACCTCATCATCCAACTGTCAACACTATCGAAGTATTCTCGCCTCATCATCCAACTGTCAACACTATCGAAGTATTCTCGCATTCCTAACATTGAACTACTACAAGCACGTCCATGACCTTTTAACACTATCAACCACAACATATACAAATCCATACCTTATGCTACACCAACACTCTACTTCCAAATATACTACCATATGTACAACCATCAAAATCTCTTTTATCGCATCCTACTCCTCTTAAGATAAATGTTACGTCCTCGTAACTCACTAATACTAAATCCTAGATATATCTTTTCATTATCCTCATCACCATCGCATGTCAAAGATAACCACCTAGAACCTAAACACTCGCCATGCACATATCCAAGGCTCTCTTACTTAAACAACTCTCATACTTCACTTCACTCGTCACACCACCTAACCTATACCACAAAATCCTTAACTTAATCCAAAACTTCACTTGTTCCCTATTACCACAACATGACACACCTCTCTATATAAACTACATAAAACTCTTATCGTCAAAAGTATAACTCACGATCCACACTTGTTACGTACACTCACACTAGATCCTCAAGTTCCTTTCTTTCATTACCGCAAGACTCATACATAACTTAACACGACACTAATTACTCAACACCCTACACTCACTTTGTCTCAACAAAGGATTATGAACCACCCGCATATATCGATCATGACTATGACTACGATGCCTCAACTTAAAACAAGATCAAAATTATCAGAATAACTTCTCACAATCGTGTCCCATCAACATAATGTCACTATACCATGACAACAACGAAAACATGTACAACTCTCTTTCATATCATACTCTACCCTCATTCAAAAACTTAATCGGTAAGAAACATCAATAAACAAAACAACTGTCTATCCGTACAAACCAAACTCACAGAAGCAACATTAAACAAAACAACAATTTATGTATAATCGGTATGTACTTTCAAACTCGAATCATAATCATCCCGCCTACTCCACCACAACCGGTGACGACATCACAATACCATCACCAACAGCCACACCGCAATGCGAAAATACCCGCATCACAACACTAGGTACCGTGCCCGGATCACCACAACCACATCGATAGTCATCACAACTTACACAGTCCCATAAACACTGACTCAACATAACTTCTCGGACAAGAAAAACTTACTCAAATCCACTTTACTAAATCATAATGCAACATGTTATATGAATTAAACAGATAATAATCTCATGAACATTATCCTTACCATTTCACGGAATAAATAAGTATCATCCATACACATACAATTTTAACTATCCATGCCAGATCAATCACATTATTACCTTTTTAGCCTCATTCCATCAGATTGTCGTACCCTACATATATCACAAGCATTCATATAACATCTTTATAACTATCACACCATACCGCTTCTCGTGAGGTCAGAACCTCACACAAACATTTATACACATCATAAACCCACAATCCCATCCAACTAGTCAATCCTGATCACGTAAGTTACCACTCGATAAAGATTACCTGTCGCCCGAGCTTAACTCATATGCCCCTCATAACATATTTTCCCATTCGCATAACCATCACCTCATGCCATACCACTAATATTCAACCACTAGCGCTCGCCTCATATAACCACATCTTATACTCCCTTACAACCATACATATCAATCCGGCCTTTGTAAAATCAACCTCTCTAGGACTGCTGTCGTTCTTATCTATCATCACCCTTAACCACTAGTGACAACACCACAATACCACCACTGCTCGTATATCCAACCTCTTACACTCATATCAAAACAACACGGTTTTTCTCCTATCTTTGGTTAACATCCCCAAATAAAGAACATCAAACCCATCAACAAAATTACCTCAACGTTATTCCCAATACTATCTTAATTGTATCGTCATCTAACCTTCCACCAAAAATCTCATATCGTGCAGATATTCTACCAACTTCTTACTCCCTTAATTCCTCAAAACCCATGAATAATCATGTTGTCCCGAGACTCCTATGTAACCGTTAACTCAAATCCCCATGATAGTATCATACATCTTGACGATTCCTTACTTTTATATCACATAACTCCGGTGAAAATTTTCCTTAGCTTACTTTTTACTCTTCTTTTCTCTTCACATTAAACAATACCATTTAATAGCTCAACTCCTTATTACTTCTTCTTAACTCTTTAGTGTTCCGGTTGCTTTCTCATTGCTCCAAGACTCACATCCCATTATTTATATCAATATCATCTCATTCTTTCTTACCATGGATCTTCTCTTATTATGCTATCACTCACACTTGCCACTAATCTATCCATAAAATCAACGTTCAGTGTTCAAACAATTGCATCTCCTTCGTACATCTCTAGAAATCAAAATTTATTTCATACCGTTAAATGCCCAAAGAAATCACACGTAGTTTCACCTCTTAATAAACCAAATCTTCCAAACTCACTCACTGTCTACAAATCCACCTCGCAACATGTCTCCATAAAGTTCACTATATACCACTATTCTCAACCCCTTTTAAAACGAACTTTCACTACATATATTCTTGACCCACTCGACTCCTAACCATCTCCCTCCATAATTCTTTACACATCTCAAGTTGCCACTATCCACATCCTTACTCTCAATCCTTTCATTATCACGTTCCTTAGACTCACATCATCCCTTGTCCATATTCACTTACTTTTACATTACTCAACATACAAACATATCACTCATCTCATCTCACAAAACATGCTCTATGTTTCTATAAACCATACCAATCTTCCTTTTCTTTTTCCACTATCTATCACAACACATATAAATCATGTCCTCCCCACCGAACTCATACTCATCATAGGTGCCACTCTTTACATCATAAGATTGGGTAACTTACGCATCAGGATCAACATACATGTAAAACGGTGCATAAAGAAGCAAATTAATACCTTTAAATTAAACATAATATGCAACGAATGTTAAAAGATAAGCATATGACCCAAAACAGGGGTCACTAGATCGAGATGAGGCCACTCGATCGAGTAAGTAACTTACTCGATCGAGTAGGTGAAGATCAGAAGCACGTAAAACAAATCACCAGGGCTACTCGATCGAGTAACTAACGTACTTGATCGAGTGCCCCTTACTCGATCGAGTACCAAGGATACTCGATCGAGTACCCCAATTCTCAAAGACTGTCCGGTTTTCGAAAAACATCATAACTCACTCATTTCTTGGTCGTTTTGGGCGTGTGACCTATCGTTAGAATCGTAAAAGGACAAGCTATCACCTCCAATTGGAATCACATCAAAATCATTTATGCATCTCAAGTTATAATAGTTTAAAGAAAACCTCTTTATAAACGAAAAACACAACTATTGATTTTTACTTCCCAAACGACTTAAACAACAACAAGGTAGACAAAACGACTCAGTACACATAAAACCAGTATTGCTAATCTCATGTTACCATCTTCAAAAATCAAGCAACAACATCCATCATGCACACATATTATTTAACTCATTAGTCATGTACTAACCGCATACTTTGAATTTTATAACTTTTCGTAACACAACATTCACATACATTACAAATCCTATTTCCATGTTACTAATACAACAACATTACAAATACACTTCGTCACCTAAACATATTCATAATCACAAAATTCATATTCTCATGCAATTGCTACTCCATCTTTTCCAATCAATTCATCCATTTCCAACACATTACTCATCATTCTCATACACTTTTCTAACAATTCCAACCAACATTGTAAACCAACTATCATGCAACATGCTTTCAATCAACAACATACGAAATCACATTATCACCATCTTTTCTACACATTCCCCATTCTCCACATACATACATCCACTGATTCATGCCACACATCAACATATAAGTACACAATTCACAGGATAAACACATAGCGATCCCGACTCATATCCCATGGTGACCGGTTCAAAATTGTAGGGCGAGTTCGCGACTTTAGGACGTCTCCCAAGTCTTTGCATTAGCTCCTACAACCTTTACCCCGGGTTCATTTTAATTGACTCCCTATGTTAATTAGGTTCATTGGTTACAGGTTTCAGGATCGTCGCTCTGATACCATTTGTAACACCCCCATACTCCAAGTGCCTTACCAGGACCACTCAGATATGAAGACATTACCATCTCGGTTACCCGAGGCAATGATAATCAAATAAACAATGAAGAAACAACGTTTAAATATAAATACTTAGCGAAGAGTTAAAATTCTCAAAACCAAACCAAATGTGTAATACATGTTCTCAAACTGACTGTTCTAACTGAAATGTAAATACTAATAAGCTACAGCGGAAGACTCCTATCATCATGTCGTGGCATCCCAGCTATCCCAAGACTCATCTCAATACCTGCTCAATATCTGCTCACCATCCCCGAATGGATCACCGCAGGTTTACAAAACAACACCGGGGTCAGTACTAATCACACAATTCAACATATACTAACAATAAGATAAACAAGACAGCTTAACTGTCATACACACACAATCACGCCAAATCCAATCATCTCAATTACTGACTGTCCACTGGACCAGCCCTGCCAGTGGGGGACCACAACCGTACCCACCAAATCCCCGCTCCACATAGTGAGCGATAACCCTGTCCATTAATGTGCACATCCCTTCGTGGCGGGTTCCACGAATAGGCGAAACTAGGCGTGAAGCCACTCCCGCAAGTGACCTCACTCAGCCGAGGCCACGCTTCGCGAACCATAGACAACGATCACAACCACAATCACAATACAATTACTATATCAAACAACCAATCACAACACATCAACCAATATCCCATTATGGGACTAATACGAGTAGAAATCCTACCCGAACAAAGAACACAATCGACGATCTCAACAAAAGTATCACAAATCCTTTTCTACGAATCCTCCTCCTAACATATAATCACATAATTACTAACAGTCACAAAACTAACACAAAACCCCCAATCCTAAAATTAGGGTTTAACGAAACTTGACGAAATACTATAAAATTGGTATGTAGATCTTACCCTCGACGCAAGGATCACAAAGGTATAAAGAACGATGGAATCCGACCTCTCAAGCTCCGGGATTTGTCAACAACACGGATGAATGCGAAGAACGTAACTTGAATCTCCCTTTTAATGTTATTAGGTTTGTAAAAGTGTATTATGAAAGTGACGGAAAGATTTATATATTAATCCGTGTTATTAACAAAACCCGTCGAATTATCACCCGCTAACCGAGCTACTCGATCGAGTAGCTAAGGTACTCGATCGAGTGCCCCCTTACTCGATCGAGTATCATAGTTACTCGATCGAGTACCCAACAGGTCAAAAACTATTTTAAAACGCAACTCACCCTTACTCGACAGAGTAAGGCCTACTCGATAGAGTACCCAAAGACTCATAAATACGGAGTATTACAACTATCTCCACCTCCTTAATTAACCTAGACTAATATAAGGGTCTTTATATAGATTATTTCACCCTTAATAAAAGACCTAGAATAATTAGGAAACAAAGACTATTAGGAAATTAATAGTAATTTCCTAAACCAGATACAAAACTCACGTAGAAAACAACCTAAGAGACCAAAGATAAGGAAACACAAAGTGGGCCCCACACCCACTAAAGTTTCCAAGAACACAAAGCTAAGTCACGTAAGCCTTAGACGTTGACGATTTTCCTATACAACGTCAATTACGTGAATACTTATTGGCTTTTGCGGTTTCTTCTTTTTGCCGTAACTTATTCCGTATTGACACAAATTCAAGGCACTAAATCCTAACATTAGTAATGTGCCCCTCTAAAATTTTATAACATCAAATCCTAACTACATTACTATGGGGTATAACTGTATAAAACCAAAGTTTGTCTTTATTAGTTTATATATAGTAAATAATTAAGATATGAAAGAAAAAAAGTGAATATAATTATGTTCCTAGAGACTAAACTATATATATATATATATATATGTGGACAGCGGGCCGCTCACGAGGGCGCTTGGTGAGAACGAAACAAGCGTTTGCATTTTGTATGGAGTCGCCACCAATTTTTATGGGAAATTGGAACCGTTCGAATACCTCGTGTCATGTCAAGACACAAAGTAGAGACATGAACACTAAGCAATCGTTACCCTTAGCATTCTATGTCTAGAATGACTCTCGTCGATGCCAATGAACACGGGTGTTCACAGATATCTGGAGTAAGGGGTGAGGGTACATATTAGGAAGCTCTTTTGATCGAACACCTAATCCCGCCCGCCTCGATAGCGGCCTCTACTAATGATTAGGGAAGTTATCTATACTTGATGTATCGTCGGCTATATGCATGCAATGCAACATCCAAGTTTTAATCCTAGCATGTGAAAATTAACTAAGTCGGTTGACACGTAATTAGCATGCAATTTGGTCGAAGTAGGATTTAAGGTTAATTTACATGTGAAACATACAAGCAATAAAAGAAATACAATAACTATGAATTACAATAATAAAAATTACAATAATTACATTGGGATAGGCGATTTATGTCGAAAATACCTTTAAAACGGATAATTTGAGAAAAAAAGAATAAAAAGAATAACGAACAGACGTAAGTGATATTACGGATAATAGTCGATTAACACGTAATCTAATTAAATTATGTCAAGGCGTAAACGGAGTTCGGGACATAACTCGGCCAGAACAAAGCGCAGCAGAGCGTCTTTTTGAATAGGCACAGACGCACGCGCTGCGTCTGCTCCTTGGCTCGGTCCCTTCGGTGAAGCCGTGATTGCAAGCCGTTAATGTCGATTGGTGATTTTAAAGGATTAATTTAATTATTTACTCGGATGAAAGTGATTAATAGGTTATTACATACGAATGATGGTCATGAAAACAGTAAAACATTAATGAGACGGATGCAAACGGATTATTTATATGGTGGAATAATGATAGAAGTGAAAAAAATAATGAGTCCTCTATTGAAATTAATTAACTAACATTAGATACGATGGATTAATGACGAATATGCGACGAATATGACAAAAGACGGATTAAACTATATCAAGGACGAATTCCAGAAACCCAATATGAACGAATTGAATCTCTACAACCCGGAATTGAATTGTAATGACGAAAACCCGCAAATATGAAGTATAAGGGATTTAAGTCGGATTTATGACAATTAAACATGTGAATGACGATGAATAATATACACATGTGATTTATATGTTATCATAACGAAGAATTAACAAGCGAACAAGCAAAAGAATGATTTTGAACACGAATTACAGAGGACAAACGAAGAAGAAAGGAAGCAGGAACTGCGGCCCTCACGAAGAGGCGCAGCAGAATCGCGCTCCTTCAAGAGGCGCAGCGATTCTTCAATTCCTTTCTCGACGGTTATTTACTGAAAATCCGCAAAACAGGTTTTAACAAAGGGTTTTAGAAATCGGTTTTAATGGTATTTTCGACGTAAACCTTACAATTGATGATACGAAAAGTAAAATACAATAAATAAAAGAGAGATTACACCCTCAGACTTACATGTTGACGAAACGAGAAGGACTAAGATATCGATTAGTGATGCTCGACGCGAATGCAAAGAGAGTGCCCTCGTAAGAGAAAAACAATTAATTAATTAAGTTGATTGAGTGTAGTTGGTCAAATTGGTTGGTCATGCAACGGAGAGGCTGGTACCCGGAAAGATCCGAGCTTACGTGGTCGAAAGTTCAAGCACGTAGGCGCCAATAAGTAAGAACAAAGTCTAGAATGCAAAGGGAGAAGAGAAGGGCGGACACTCGCGTGAGAAATATGAGGAGCGAAGGCTCCTATTTATACTAATCACACGAGTAGGGTTTCAAAGACTCTTTGAAAGTGAATCTCGGAAAGATATGAGAAAGATACGAGAAACATGCAGAAAAGGGCCTGGGAAGAGGCGCAGCAGCCACTGCGTCTCTTGGAAGAGGCGCAATGCCTGCTGCGTCTATTCCCAGGAGGTTTCCTCCTGCTGAAGAAAGATTTCCGCGTTTGAGTTATGGTAGGACGGAAATAATTCGATTATCTTATGAATATTACGGGATATTATTTGCCAAAAGATAAAATTTGTGAAATATGGAATAGAAATATCCGAACATTCCGAACATTCGACTCGGGATTTAACAAATATCGAAAAATGGAGACGGTTTTTGACCCGGACTCGAATGTACTCTAATTATCGCAAAACGACCGTATCGGGACGGACGATGACAACCATGAGGTAGACATTTAATATTTGAGCAATCACTTGACGATAATCTTACGAATCACAAAATCGTTCCGCGTATCAATCATGCGGCCCAATCATCACCGGATGGTTTGCGGGAGGTGCAGAAATGAGGTATCTACAGAGCCCCCACTTTGACTGAGGCTTGGACAAGGCGAAAGTCAAAGTATATCCATCAGGTCAATCGAAGATTACAACCTGACGACTATGGCGACGCGAGGCGGTTCAAGGGGTCTGAACCAAGGACCTGTCGTCGGGAACATTTTAGAGTCTGTCGACTATCGGGGAGGGTCGTTTAAAGTCCATTAGACTACGTAAGGGGGCTCGCCAGCCATAAGAAGAGACCATATCTGAGACTTCTTCCTCGAGATGCTTCCGGAGTTGCGTAGGAGCTAAGGTTGAGCATGGGAGCTAAGGGTAGGACCTAAAAGATATATAAGGATTGTGCTAGGGTGTGGGAACCTAAAGGAAAGCATTGACGGGAAGGAGGTCTAAAGTAAGTTCAACTTAAGGGGTAAACCGGAGGTTGGGTATAGGAACTCTATTGGTTTGGGGATTTGAAGGCTTATGAACCTAAAGGATTGGGATCCTATAGTTTAAAAAATCCTAATTTCGGGTTTATGAACCTAAGAAAGAAGGCTTTAGGTTTGGGAACTTCTGGAGAACGACACCCTCGTCGAACTCCGCGGGGAAACACGAAATATTGAGAGTAGCAGGACACGGCTGGGAACTGCTGGAGGAAAATGTTTGGATAATCTTCGGGAAAATATTGAGTAGCAGGACACGGCTGGGAACTGCTGGAGGGAAAAATCTGCTTAGGTAGATGTCAATCCTCACGTCTTGAGAGAGACAGTGCGTCCGCTTACTCTCGCTGGAGACATAGTTGGGATTATTCTTCTTGTCATGAGAGGGAAAGTATATCCGCTTACTCTCGCTTGAGACGTAGTGAATGTGCGTCGAATTTTGTAAATGAGTAAATGCTCGTTGCGACAAGCAAAATGAGTCTTGGAAGGAATAAATAGTCTGCTGCTGGCTTGGAAATGCGAGCCGGAACGAAAGAAAATCGTCGAACGGACCAAAAGGGTAAAATAGCATCTGGGAAGAGGCGCACCAAAGATGGGCCCACAAATAACGAACTTATAACGAATTTTTGAAAATTCGTATGGAGGGAACAAAAGGAAGAGACGCAGCAAGAGCTGCGTCTCTTGGAAGAGGCGCAACGCCTGCTGCGTCTTTTCCCCAATTTGGCTTTCCTGCGTAAAAACGTGAAAATCAGAGGGATTGTGTCATTTGCATTCGAAACACAAATCACTCACTTCTCTCTCAAATCTTCACCATTTCCGCCAAGGTTTGATTCAAAAGCTTGCTTTAAACATGACTAATCGAGGTATGTGTCTTAATCTTGCATTAATCCTCTACATTTGTTGAATTTTGAGCCGCGAACTTTAGGGTTTTCGACCCTTTTGATCGAAAATTTGGGGCTTTTCCCCCAAATGGATTTGCCTTGCCAAATTGATGTTAGAAACGGATAGTAGGTGATGTTAGGAACATAACCATGTATTTGCTTCGAATTTTCATCAAGTCTTGAGCCTTTGAGTGAAATTTTGAGACGGTTTTACAGCTGAATCGTAAATTGCTTCGAAAATAGCCTTAGGACTGCCCATTTGCGATGAAATTTGATATTTGGGATCCTTGGGTGATGGGTAAACTTTCTACCATCTCGGAATTTTGGTTTGTGACAACTTTTTCAGGACACCTTTTGGGGCATAATCGCCGTTATAACGAAATGCTGCCGAATTTTCGACTTGAACCCGGAACTAGGCTTTGAATTAGACTTGACTTGACCCAATTTATCACATGAGTGATCGAGCTGGTGGGAATATGGCCAAAGATGGCAAGGAAAGAGCGATTTCAGGGCTTTGAAAGCTCGAAAACTCCTTAACAAAGGCTCGTCGTCATGTGACGCGGCCTGAATTCACTTTAACGTTGCAGGTGATGAGGCTTCTACTTCTGGGAGAGCTCCCATGGAGATAGACGCCGCTACTGTTGAGGAGGCTTTAGAGCAGGCCTTCACCGCTGCGGTGATGGCTGTTGAGTTTCACGAGGAGGAGGCCGTCGAGGAGGAGGAGATTCTGAGACGAGCCAACGTCGGGCGAGGAGGTCGTCAGCTGAGGGGAGCCCCTGCGTGGGCTGAGACCTGGGAGAGTAGGCACCTCGTGTGGGCTGCAGAGGGTCACCTGTCCTACAAGACGGTGAAGAGCTTGGTAAATAGGAATTCACTACCCACTGCTCATCTCTTATTCATCCTTTTTGTCCAAATTTCTTTCCAATTTCATTCAAAACTAAAGATAGCTTTGTTTCAAATCATAATAGGAGGCCGGGAACATCAGGTCGTTCTCGGGGTACACGACGGCGATGGAGCACTACGAGCGGCTGTCGGCGGAGGAGAGGGCCATGATCGAGCGTGGAGCGTTCGGTCCTCCGTTCAAGTCCGAGGGATATCGTGAAGAGGAAGTTGCGGGCTAACCTTAGCCTGGTCCGCGCTTTCTTGGACCGATTCTGGGATACGACTTCCACATTTCACATGCCTTTTGGTGAGGTGGGAGTCACTTTGGAGGATTACGGCATGATTTCTGTCCGCCGTGGGGACCGAGGAGATGGTGTGGCCGGAGACCGCCATGAGGGCGGACTCGGCCGAGGCGAGGAGGTTGATCGGCCGAACTTGTCGCCGAAGGTCAGCATGTTCTGATCTTGGGTTTGGTACCCAGTTCTTACGTTCGAGACTACTTTGCGGGGAAGACCCGGCGGTGACGATTGACGGGAGGGAAACGGCTCCTCCTCCCCGTCACCGAAAGCGGAGGGCTCGTCTCGTGGCTTTGGTGGTTCCCGTCTTCGATTTACCTCGAGACAAGGGCGAGAGGTCATCGACGAAGCTTCTTCCCTTCCTTTCTCGACCCGAGTTCCCTAGGCGCTGGGACCGGGTCACCGCTGGTTTCGCGGTCCTCATCCGCTTCATGAGGGCCATGGTTCGTCCGGAGTTGATGGAGATGGGGACTTCTCCAGTCGTGTCGACTGGACTACTCGTTGGAGGTATGAACCTTCCTTTAGACCAAAGTAAATTCCTTTCTTTATTAAATCACGAAAGATCGTCATTGATTATTCTGCTTTATAGGCGTGGGTGTACTCCTACTTCCCGAGTCTCGCGCCCAAGAGGACGGAGCCGCTGGAGAGGGCCTATCCTGTGGTGAGGGATTGGGTGATGTGCCGGACGAAGAGCAAGCGTTCTTCTCACAACGTCTACCGGCGGACGTGAACGCCCTTCACCGAAAGCAAAGTGTGAGTATCCCATTCGTATTCATTTATACTTCTTATACTTTGCTTTTAATTGATCATAGGACTGATCTTTGCCTTATCTTGTCATAGTGGGTGCCCAGACCTTGGGCGGAGTACGCTGGAGCGCCTCCTTTCGTGACTGAGGTCCTTCGACCTAGGAGCCCGAGTCGACTGCTGTTGTGGCGAGAGTTGCCGAGTTGGAGGGCGCCCAGCAGTAGTTTCGTGTAGTTTTGTAGACTTGTACATTTGGACATCTGATTTTGAACATTTTTGGACTTTGTTTGGGGCGCAAGCCCCCAGTTTGCTTGGACTTTTGGACTTTGTTCGGGGCGCGAGCCCCCAGTTTGCTTGTACATTTGCTCTGTTTGGTGTATATATGACGGCCTGAGTGCCTTTGCTGCTGGGTTGTGTTGCTTGTATCTGCAGATTAGTTCTTGAACAGGTTTGGTAGATAACGGTTTACGCCGTCATGCTGCCGAAATTTACATAGAAATCACGCCAAGCATGCATTTTTATATACACATGGCCTTAATTAGCGCAAAATGAGACTCAAAAGAACACAAGAATGCAAAAATTTTGTCGGAAATGACCGGACAGGGGAGGGTTACCCCTAAAAAAGAAAAAAAGAGAAATCTATAAGTTAGAAAATGTAGAAGTGAAATGCTGAAATTCGTTAAAAATGAAAACAAAAGAAAATTATTTCCCAAAAAGAAAATGGACGTTATTTCCTAAAAAAAGAAAATGAGAATTATTTCCTAAAAAAAGAAAATGAATTAAGTGTGATGAAATGGCGAAGGTGTCGACGTCGTCTCGAAATGCGTGCCCGCGAATTTAGGAAACCTGAAACATGGTAATCTTCTCGTATTTACTTAAATAAAACCCCGCAGGAATAGGAAATCGTGCGTTATAGAATTAGGAAAGATCCAACGCGGAAATCACAGAAGTGAGACTGGGGAAGAGGCGCAGCATGAGCTGCGTCCCTTTGAAGAGGCGCAAGAGGTCTTTGCGCTGTTCTCAGCCGGTCCGTTCGCGGATTTTTGAAACAAAGAATTAGCATAAATAGAAGCGTCGATGGAGCTTTAATTCACATAAATCTTTCGTCTCTTCTTCGTCTATTCACATAAAACTCCCAAAATAAATCTTCAAGAGAAAAAATTGTCATCATGAATACTTTGGAGATCCGCTTGAAGGAATGGACCAATGAATTTTCAAATATGGAGAAGCATGACATGGGTGCTTATAATCTTGGGTCTTTATTGAGTTTGAAACTCATTAAGGTTGTAAAACCATTCTTGGATGCTTGCCTTGACTATTGGGACCCGAATTATCATGTTTTCGCGTTCCCAGGAGGTGACATTTGCCCATTTCTGAATAAATTGTCGCTATTGGTGGGTGGGATCCCGAACATTTACCCGCCATTCCTTCCACTTCACAAGGGTATAAGAGCAAATTCGAGACTTGCTTGGACTGACCAGACTTGAGGTGGACCGTCTAGTTACCCCGAAAGGTGTGAGAATGTTGGAATTTGTAGACCGATTCATCAACAGGGCCGACCCTACTGTTTCTCATGTTGCTAGGAGGAGGGCATTTGGCTTTTGTTTGTTGCACGTGTATGTCTTCCAAGGACACGTTGATGAAGACTTGGGGGGTGATCCCCGTCTTTTGGGCCTTATTGAGCAAATGGAGCTGCGCAGGAGCCCAGCTTGCTTATGCTTAGGAGAGATTATTTTGGGTTTGGACAATAGGAAATCCAACCGCGATCTGCCGTTCTTGGGGAGTCCCGTCATTTTGCAGGTAAAAGACACCTCTTTTTTTTTTTTTTTTTTTTTTTTTTTTTTTTTTTTTTTTTTTTTTTTTTTTTTTTTTTTTTTATCCGTTTTTTTCATTTTTTTTTTTTTTCCGATGTCTAATGCCTGCTTTTTGGTAGGTTTGGCTTATGGAACGGCTCCGATTGATCGAACCCCCAGTTCATGCACTTTCCTATCATTCCTGTTCGATTGCGATGAGGACGAGGTTGTACATGGTGGACTTCACTCGGGTCTGTGATTATTGGAAGAATAAGCTGAAGAGTGATGATGGTCCGTTGATTAGGTGGGTTGTACCGTGGTGGCACCTCAAGTCTGTCACTAGAGTGTCTTCTTTGGATCCCACTAGGTCCGTACGCATTCCTGGATTGGAGTTTATGGTATGCATCTTTCCGGAAAGACTGATGAGGCAAGTTGGGCTGAAGCAGACGATCCCGAGGCTTGACACCGTCCCGCAGACTGCTATGGCGCTTACTACCGAGAGCCGAAGGGAGTGGGCTATTAAATGGGCCCAGAGAAACATGTGGTTCTTGAGCTTCTCCGCCAATGCTTTGTGGGTGTCGGATTCTTATCTGAGGTGGCGAAAGGCTACAACTCCGGAAGAGCGCGAGAGACTGAGAAAACGCGAGCCTGTTGACTACAAGGTGCGCGAGGGAGAGAAAGAGAAGGAGAAGCATCTGACAGAGGGAGAAGAAGAAGCCGGGTTTCAAGTCATTCATCCTTCAAAGAAATCAAAGACTACTCCTGTCGCAAAGATGGTGGTTGGCAAGAATGGAAGAGTCAGGCCTCGAGAAAGACCGTTGGTGATTAGGTCTGAAGTGGTGCAAGAGCGCCCAGCTCGAGGTCGTGACAAGAAATATGACAAGAATGACAAGGGCAAGGGGAAGATGGAGGAATAGCCCGAGTCTTTATTTATTATTTGATTATTATTATTATTGTTGTTGTAATAAAAAGGAGGGATTTTTAGAATCCTAGCCTATTCTATTTTTATTATGTAACGTACTACTATTATTTAGGAAGTGAATGAAATAAAGAGGTTAAATGGTTATGAAACCGTTGGGAT
The DNA here is from genome assembly GCF_048544455.1 of Silene latifolia. Lineage (NCBI taxonomy): Eukaryota > Viridiplantae > Streptophyta > Magnoliopsida > Caryophyllales > Caryophyllaceae > Silene > Silene latifolia. Next base: position 253,025,777 of record NC_133537.1, on the reverse strand, counting down.
TTTCTACTTATTATTCTTGTCGAATTTCAAATGCAATGCAAATGTCCTTCTATTTACATTTTAGATATAATGGGTTGAATCCCGTGAAGGATTGCCTACGTATTCACTTAAAGCGAAATCAAACCCTTGCGCGTAGTTCGAGTAAATGTAAAAGAATAATTGTTCGAAGCAAGAGCTTGTAATGAACATAAAAAATAAGCATGAGCTTTTGCTTACTCTGGAGGTGCGAATTTAGTTTATTTGATGATATGAGGATGACAATTTCGTCAAAATGCAAGAGCACAGTGACATTTAGCTTATTTCAGCTTGGCCAGGGGCCGTTTATTTAGTGCCACAAGAGCGACACATGGGTTTACGCGAGGCGCGTTTTTGTTCCTATTCTAGGCATAGTACCGTTTCAGTTGGTCAAGGTTTGTGGGGTTTGAAAACTCATTCCCATCTAGGTCTGTGATTCTAACCGCACCCCCTGGGAGTATGGATTTGACTAGAAATGGTCCGGCCCAATTAGGTTTGAATTTTCCCCTTGGGGTCAACAGGTAAAAGAGCTCTAACCGATTTGAGTAGTAAGTCTCCTTCTTTGATGTTTCTTGGCCTAACCCTTTTGTTGAAAGCTCGTTTGATACGTGCTTGATATGTTTGGACATTATGTAAGGCGCGCAGCCTACGTTCATCCAGGAGGATGAGTTCTTCATATCTATCCCTCTTCCAATCGGCCTCCGGATTTGACTTTCTAGTAGAATACGCAAGGATGGTATTTCTAGCTCGATTGGTTGTACGGCTTCCATGCCGTAGGTCAAATAGAAAGGAGTAGCCCCAAGGGCGTCCCGACAGATGTACGGTATCCCCATAAGGCAAAGGGTATTTTGCTTGGCCAATCTCTGTAGTTGTCGATCATTTTCTTGAGAATTGTGACAACATTTTTGTTTGCCGCCTCTACCGCGCCGTTAGTCTGTGGTCTATAGGGCGAAGAGTGGTGATGCTTAATCTTGTATTTGGCTAGCAATTGCTCGGTTTCAGCTTGGAAGTGTGACCCGTTATCGCTAATGATCTCATGTGGGCAACCATTTCGACAGATGATGTTGTTTTGTATGAACTTTGCCACATTTTTAGCCGTAAAACCAGTGTAGGAAGCCGCTTCTACCCATTTGGTAAAATAGTCAATTGCCACTAGAATAAAACAGTGACCTCCTGTTCCGGCCGGGATTATCTTCCCGATTATGTCAATTCCCCATGCGGAAAATGGCCAAGGAGATGTCATCGTGTAGAGCAATGAAGGAGGGACATGTTGTACATTCCCAAAGATTTGGCAATTGTGGCAATGTCTCACGTATTTGATGCAATCGGATTCCATTGTGGTCCAATAATATCCCAAACGTGTGATTTTCTTTGCCATCATAGGCCCACTCATGTGAGGACCGCATTCTCCGTCGTGGACTTCTTCTATCACCTTTCGTGCCTGTGAATGATCAAGGCAACGTAGGACTACACCAAGAGGTGTTCTTTTGTATAATTATCCTTGCATCAGAATGTATTGGGAAGCTAATAGGCGTATAGCACGTTGTCCCGTCTTGTCCATATCCGGTGGATAGGTACCATTAAGCTTAAAATTCAGGATTGCTTGGAACCAGGGTTCTTGCGCGATTTCCTCTTCGTCGGTGATTTGGTGAACATAAGCCGGCTCTGACCGTCGTTCGATGCACAACGGCATTTCTATCATGTGATCTGGCATATTTATCAAAGATGCAAGTTTCGCAAGAGCGTCTGCAAATTGATTTTCCTCCCGAGGTAGGTGTAGGTAGGTTACGTGATCAAAGAATTGAGCGACTTGGTCTATCCTAGCCTGATAGGGTGCGAGGCTTTTGCTTCGGATTTTCCAAGATCCTGTAACTTGGTTGATGATCAGTGATGAATCCCCATGTACTCGGAGGTTTTTAATGCCTAAGCTTACTGCCGCTTGTAGTCCAATGAGACAAGCTTCATACTCTGCAGCGTTGTTTGTCACCTCGAAGTCGAGTTTGACAAAGAAATTGGTGTATGCTCACCTTCGGAGAAAATGAGCAACACTCCTATTCCGAATCCTCTTAAGTTGGATGCTCCATCAAAGTACGGATCCCAGGAATCTACATCTGTTTGAAGTATATCCTCATCGGGAAATGACCAAGTATCTATGGTTTGTGCGTCGTTGATAGGATTTTCTGCGAAGAATTCGGCGACGGCGCGACCTTTTATAACTTTCAGTGGCACATATTTAAGGTCGAATTCTGAGAGCATCGAGTCCATCTTGCAGCGTCCGTTGAGGACGGGTTTCTCGAAGAGGTATTTGACTGGATCCATTTTGGAGTATATCTTGACGGAGTAGCTAAGCATGTAGTGACGTAGCTTCTTTGTTGCCCACATAAGAGCGAGGCATGTCTTTTCGAGTTGTGAGTATTTGCACTCATATTCCAAGAACTTCTTACTTAGATAGTAAATGGCTCTTTCTTCACTTCCTACAGTTTGAGCTAGCATAGCACCCATGGCGGTTTCAGTTACTGTGAGATATAAACCAAGAGGTTGATCTCGTTGTGGCGGCATGAGCACTGGTGGTTTAGCCAATATTTCTTTGATTCGGTCAAACGCCTTTTGACAATCATCATCCCACATGGTGTGGTCTGTTTTCTTGAGTTTCTTGAAGATAGGCTCACAAATCATCGTAAGTTTCGATATGAATCGACTTATGTACTGTACTTTTCCCAGAATCCTCCCATCGACTTCTTTTTCTGTTTGGGGTTGTGGCATTTCGATCAGAGCCTTGATCTTGGACGGATCTATTTCTATACCACGTTGGCTAACCACGTATCCCAGGAGTTTGCCAGATGTTACCCCAAATGTGCATTTCTGAGGATTGAGCCTCATGTTGTACTTTCGTAGTCTTGCGAAGAACTTGCGAAGGTTCGCAATATGTCCCTCTCTTTCCTTAGATTTGACGATCATGTCATCTACGTATACCTCAACTTCTTTGTGCATCATGTCATGTAGGAGTGTAGTTGCGGTACGTTGGTATGTAGCCCCGGTGTTGATCAATCCGAACGGCATTACCGTATAGCAATAGGTTCCCCATTGGGTGACAAATGCGGTCTTATGCATATCTTCCATGGCCATCTTGATTTGGTTATAACCCGCATATCCATCCATGAAGGATAGTAACGCGTGGTCGGCAGTATTGTCCACTAATATGTCAATGTGCGGTAGAGGGAAGTCATCTTTCGGACTCGCTTTGTTCAAGTTCCTAAAGTCAACACAAACACGGATTCTCCCATCCTTTTTGGGTACGGGTACTATGTTAGCTACCCAGTCAGAATACTTGGAAACTTTGATGAACCCGGCTTTGAATTGCTTGTCGACTTCTTCCTTTATCTTTAGAGCCCATTCTGTTCTCATTCGTCGAAGCTTCTGTTTCACAGGTTTGAAACCTGGCTGAATCGGAATCCTATGTTCGGCAATATCCCTATCGATCCCTGGCATGTCTTTGTAGGACCAAGCGAAAACGTCTTTGAATTCATTTAGGAGGTCTATGAAATCGGCCCTTTTGGTAGAGCTCAAGGTAGTCCCTATCCTAAGTTCTTTGGGTTCTAGTTTAGTTCCTACATTGATGGGTTCGGTGTCCTCTATTATCGGTCCCCTTTCCCCTTCCCGTAATATTTCTTTGGCTACGTAGGGAGGTAGTTCGATTGAGTCCGGGTCTTGGTCATCCTCGATATCATCGTAAAATGCACTGCACTCAAGATAACACAAAGAGTAAGCAGAACCCGATTTATTCATATTAAGATTCGAGTAAAGTTGAAACAAAGAAGCCAACCGATCCATGGTCGTGGCGGCAAAGGGACAATAGTGGGGCATTTCCCGAACTACCGTGACTACTCGAGACTAAGCTAGGAGAAACGAAGGGAGTGGGGATGACGACAGGAGTGGACTCTCTAATGACTTCTCTAGACTCGACTCGACTCCGACTCCGACTCGAACTCATCGTCTTCTTGGTTCTCCTTTGAACATCTCTCCTTCTCCAGTGGTGAGCTTGAAGAGTCTTCCTTGATTGTTGGTCCATTTGATCGATTTTCTCCATCCTTTCTCTTTTTTGTGTCGGTTTACGTAATCAACGCGGTGGGGTTGAAGCGATCGTCTTGCAGTATCATAGTAATGATCTCATCCTGCGCGGCCCTAACGAATCGATCTTCTCCAAACAATAGGCTAACAGCTTGTTCGTCTAAGCAAGGTGCTTGACGGGTTTTGACGGTAGGAACCGTTTCCGGAGGAATGAAGTAGCAATCGTGAAAGATCTCGATTCCGGCTAACTTCCTCTCAAGATAATGCCAAGTTTCGGAAATCCATGAAAGAGCTCAAACTTCCTTCTTGAACAAAGTACCCATTTAAAGTGGGGAGATATGGCCTCATTTGCATTCCCACGTGCTTGCGGTTTTGGACTTGGGCAAGCATTTCGAGAACTTCTTCTTTTGTGGGTTTGTACCCTAGTCCAAGTGGTATCCTTGTTGAGTTGTCTTCCTTGTATGGTGCGAAGGTATTCTTCCGAATTGGGTTCAAAGGCATTCCAGGGAAGTATCCCTGGGATTTGAGTATGTGGTTGACCACCAAGTTGGAGTAGGGATTATAGTATAAGGGTGCCAATTCGCTTTCTATGACACTTACACTTTGGAAGCCCCCAAAATCGTATACGGGATCCGCAAGGACTTGATTATTTGATTGCTTCTCGATTATTGCCTTGATGGGTGACGAAGTGATCGTCACTACTTTTCCATTTAGTGGGATCTTGATCTTTTGATGAAGAGTGGATGTTACCGCTTTGGAAGCGTGAATCCAAGGCCTTCCCAGAAGTATATTGAATGAAGCTTCGATGTCCACTATTTGGAAGTTAACCTTTCGTTCGATTGGTCCCGTGGCTATGGTTAGGTTAGCAAGTCCTACCACTTTTCGTCGCGTACCATCATATGCACGCACACCTTGATTGGTGGGAGTCCAATCCGACTCCTTCATACCTAGCTTGTATGCCGTTTTGAGGGGTATGACGTTGACCGTGGAGCCATCATCTACCAAAGTCATTGGCACATTCTTCTTTAGACAAATGACAGTGATGTATAGAGCAAGGTTGTGACTAGCGCCAAAAGGTGGCAAGTCTTCGTCCGAGAAAGTAATAGGATTACTTAGCTTAGGTGATTCTTGGAAGACCAAGTTGACTACATCTTCAGGAGTGGAGTTATGCGCTACATTTAGCTTGGCCAAAGCTTGCAGTAAAGCTTGGCGATGTGGGAATGAGCTTGCTACTAGTTGCCGATCGAAAGATCACCTTTGTTTTCTGTAATTGCTTGAGCAAATGATCAGTGGGGTCATCTTCATTGTCATTTGGTGTGATGACGTTGGTTGGACCGTTTTGAGTAGTGTTTTGATATGGGCGACCCGAACGAGTTAGGTGATCCACATCCTGGTCTTCACCATTTTGGACTATTTCTTTGACTAGGGAGTTTTCAATGAGATACTCGTCCTCATCATCATCGGCCCAAACCCCATTGACTGCAGCTAGTTCTCTCATTCTCATGATATCACCTTCTAGTCGTATGATTTGGTCAACTAGGTTATCAACCACGGTGACTACTTCTTGCATAGTGGCATTTTGAGAGAAGATCAATGGTACACGTTCTTTGGGTATTGCGTTGGGATTGCGTAAGGTTGTTACCATGTTTTCTAGTTCCCAAACTTGTCTATCTACACTTCTTGCCCATGTGATGAAGTCGGAAATGGTAGGTGAGATGGTAGAGTAGAGCCTTTCTTTCTCAATTGCATGAATTTCATTTTCAGTGGGAGAAATGAGGTGTGAGCAATCTAAGGTAGATTCATCACTTGTAATCACTAGAACTCCAAGAGGATTCTGAGTGTTGTTGGGTTTACCTCCTGGTGGTATTGGGAGTCGATCATCTTCAATCATATCTTGAAGCACGTGTTTCAACTTGAAGCATTTTTCTGTGTCGTGTCCTTTGCCCCTATTGTATTCACAGTATGAATTTTCATCCCAAAACTTGGACTTCCTTTCGGGTTCGGGAGTAGGTCCAATGGGTTGGAGTTTACCTTGCTTCATTAACCTTTTTAGAGCGTTGGAGTAAGTATCCCCGAGGTTTGTGAATTTCCTTGGTGGGGTAGTTTTCTTGGATGGCTCGAGAAGGTTAACTTCGTCGGTCTTGCTAGTAGAGCCGTATGAACGACTCGTGGACCCTTGATATCCTCGACCTACCGTTTTGGACAAGAGTCCCTTACGGATGTCATCTTCAATCCTCGTCCCCAATACAGTTAAGTCTTTGAAAGTCTTGATGTTTTGATATCTCAAATGATTGGCATAGATGGGTTTGAGATTATCCACAAACTTTTCCACAAGAGTATCCTCATCCGGGCGTTCAACTAGTTGGGTGCTAGTCTTTCTCCACCTACTTAGGAAGTCGGTGAATCCTTCTTTGTCATTTTGGGTAAGAACCTCTAGAGTACGCATGTTGACTTGGATCTCGGCATTATCCGCATATTGTTTAGAGAACTCGATTGCGGCGTCTTCCCAAGTAGCGACCTTCTTGTGATCTAAAGTGTAGAACCATTGCTTCGGGATGGTGTCAAGAGATGAAGGAAAGATCCTTAAGAACATCTCGGGTTTGATGCCTTTGATAGACATGTAATCCTTGAAGGCACGGATGTGGTTCAAAGGGTTCTCGTGTCCCTTGAACTTAGGAATATACGTCATGTTGAAGTTAGTTGGCAATTTGAAATTGACGGCTTCATATTTGCGATTGTTCTCCCTATAAATGTCATCACCCTTAAGGTACATCAATTGCTCCTCTAGGTATTGGAGTCTTTTCTCAGCTGCAGTCGTTCCCATGAGAGGATTCTCATCCCTAGATTCATCATCGGAATTACGTAGTACTTCACTTTCATGAGGAGGCAACCTTCCCTCAACGGAAAAGATACGGCCTTCGATAAGCTCAAGGCGGTCATATGTTTGTTCTTGGGTAATTTGCATTTGGGCTAGCGCGGCGAGGATTCGATCATTACCGTCTTGAAGGTGGTGGAGATTCGTTTCATCACTTGATCCGGGCATCTTGGGAACTGGATAAGAGATCGGCGACGAATCAAAACACGATCGACCATTCTATCACACTTGCTAAAAGAGGAAAAGTTTTGACTCGTGAAGTGGGTGTGTGCCACTTGTGTTGAGTGAGTTTTGAAGAAAGACAAGGTCTTTGAAAATGTGTGTCCTAGTCAACTGTAGTGTAGTTGTAGGAGTGAACTCGAGGTGAGGCTTTGAAATGGGCTTGTGGCCCGAATTTTGACACGACAAACGGACAGAGTTTTGACCGGATTTTGCGCTAATTGGAAGCCCTATTTCGAAATTCTTGTTTGAAAAAGGGATTTGATTTTTGAAAATTCGTCATGGTTTTGTTTAGAAATGGTGATCACATAAGGTTTATACATTTATACAAGCATTATAACGGGATGCTGAGTGCATTTAAAAGGGATTTGGTTTAAAGGGTAGGTTGCCATACCGAACCATCAAACCCGAAGTCTGTGGAGAGGCTCGTGCCAAACAAGAGTAAGGCCGATTCCTAGTCCATTTCCTCAAGTAGTGAAGGCCCTTGATACAAACAAGAGTAAGCATCATGGTATGGATGACGTCAATCGCTATCCATCCTTAGGCCCAAATAAGAATTAGGACCGTTTAGACGGGACGATTGGTCGAATGGGTTGGGTTGGGCCTAGGAAGGCCGAGTTAAACGATCTAGGAAGACCGAGTTATGAAAACCGACAATTGTCTTGTACAAACTATTCCCTAACCTTGTTCAAGTTTCACCCTTGTCTACACGTAAGTGTATTATCCCCAGCAGAGTCGCCAAACTGTGGACAGCGGGCCGCCCACGGGGGCGCTTGGTGAGAACGAAACAAGCGTTTGCATTTTGTATGGAGTCGCCACCAATTTTTATGGGAAATTGGAACCGTTCGAATACCTCGTATCATGTCAAGACACAAAGTAGAGACATGAACACTAAGCAATCGTTACCCTTAGTATTCTATGTCTAGAATGACTCTCGTGGATGCCAATGAACACGGGTGTTCACAGATATCTGGAGTAAGGGGAGAGGGTACGTATTAGGAAGCTCTTTTGATCGAACACCTAATCCCGCCCGCCTCGATAGCGGCCTCTACTAATGATTAGGGAAGTTATCTATACTTGATGTATCGTCGGCTATATGCATGCAATGCAACATCCAAGTTTTAATCCTAGCATGTGAAAATTAACTAAGTCGGTTGACACGTAATTAGCATGCAATTTGGTCGAAGTAGGATTTAAGGTTAATTTACATGTGAAACATACAAGCAATAAAATAAATACAATAACTATGAATTACAATAATAAAAATTACAATAATTACATTGGGATAGGCGATTTATGTCGAAAATACCTTTAAAACGGATAATTTGAGAAAAAAAGAATAAAAAGAATAACGAATGGGATGTATGATATTACGGATAATAGTCGATTAACACGTAATCTAATTAAATTATGTCAAGGCGCGAAACGAGTTCGAGGACAGAACTCGGCCAGAAAAAGCGCAGCAGAGCCTGCGTCTTTTGAATAGGCGCAGACGCCACGCGTCTTCTTCCTTGGCTCGGTCCCCGGCCGTGAAGCCGTGATTGCAAGCCGTTAATGTCGATTGGTGATTTTAAAGGATTAATTTAATTATTTACTCGGATGAAAGTGATTAATAGGTTATTACATACGAATGATGGTCATGAAAACAGTAAAACATGAATGAGACGGATGCAAACAGATTATTTATATGGTGGAATAATGATAGAAGTGAAAAAAAATAATGAGTCCTCTATTGAAATTAATTAACTAACATTAGATACGATGGATTAATGACGAATATGCGACGAATATGACAAAAGACGGATTAAACTATATCAAGGACGAATTCCAGAAACCCAATATGAACGAATTGAATCTCTACAACCCGGAATTGAATTGTAATGACGAAAACCCGCAAATATGAATTATAAGGGATTTAAGTCGGATTTATGACAATTAAACATGGGAATGACGATGAATAATATACACATGTGATTTATATGTTATCATGACGAAGAATTAATAGGCGAACAAGCAAAAGAAGGATTTTGAACACGAATTACAGAGGACAAACGAAGAAGAAAGGAAGCAGAATCTGCGGCCCACACGAAGAGGTGCAAAAGAATCTGCGCTCCTTCAAGAGGCACAGCGATTCTTGCGTCCTTTCTCGACGGTTATTTACTGAAAATCCGCAAAACAGGTTTTAACAAAGGGTTTTAGAAATCGGTTTTAATGGTATTTTCGACGTAAACCTTACAATTGATGATACGAAAAGTAAAATACAATAAATAAAAGAGAGATTACACCCTCAGACTTACATGTTGACGAAACGAGAAGGACTAAGATATCGATTAGTGATGCTCGACGCGAATGCAAAGAGAGTGCCCTCGTAAGAGAAAAACAATTAATTAATTAAGTTGATTGAGTGTAGTTGGTCAAATTGGTTGGTCATGCAACGGAGAGGCTGGTACCCGGAAAGATCCGAGCTTACGTGGTCGAAAGTTCAAGCACGTAGGCGCCAATAAGTAAGAACAAAGTCTAGAATGCAAAGGGAGAAGAGAAGGGCGGACACTCGCGTGAGAAATATGAGGAGCGAAGGCTCCTATTTATACTAATCACACGACGGAATTAGGGTTTCAGAGACTCTTTGGAAGTGAATCTCGGAAAGATATGAGAAAGATACGAGAAACATGCAGAAAAGGGCCTGGGAAGAGGCGCAGCAGCCACTGCGTCTCTTGGAAGAGGCGCAGCGCTTTCTTGCGTCTATTCCCAGGAGGTTTCCTCCTCTTTGAAGAAAGATTTCCGCGTTTGAGTTATGGTAGGACGGAAATAATTCGATTATCTTATGAATATTACGGGATATTATTTGCCAAAAGATAAAATTTGTGAAATATGGAATAGAAATATCCGGAACATTCCAGAACATTCTGACTCGGGATTTAACAGCTATCAGAAAATGGAGACGGTTTTTGACCCGGACTCCGAATGTACTCTAATTACTGCCAAAACGACCGTATCGGGACGCAGATGACAACCATGAGGTAGACATTTAATATTTGAGCAATCACTTGACGATAATCTTACGAATCACAAAATCGTTCCGCGTATTAAACATGCGGCCCAATCATCACCGGGTGGTTTTGCGGAGGTGCGAAATGAGGTATCTACACAGCCCCCACTTTGACCGAGGCTTGGACAAGGCGAAAGTCAAAGTATAGCCATCAGGTCAATCGAAGATTACAACCTGACGACTATGGCGACGCGAGGCGGTTCAAGGGATCTGAACCAAGGATCTGTCGTCGGGAACATTTTAGAGTCTGTCGACTATCGGGGAGGGTCGTTTAAAGTCCATTAGACTACGTAAGGGGGCTCGCCAGCCATAAGAAGAGACCATACCTGAGACTTCTTCCTCGAGATGCTTCCGGAGTTGCGTAGGAGCTAAGGTTGAGCATGGGAGCTAAGGGTAGGACCTAAAAGATATATAAGGATTGTGCTAGGGTGTGGGAACCTAAAGGAAAGCATTGACGGGAAGGAGGTCTAAAGTAAGTTCAACTTAAGGGGTAAACCGGAGGTTGGGTATAGGAACTCTATTGGTTTGGGGATTTGAAGGCTTATGAACCTAAAGGATTGGGATCCTATAGTTTAAAAAATCCTAATTTCGGGTTTCTGAACCTAAGAAAGAAGGCTTTGGGTTTGGGAACTTCTGGAGAACGATACCCTCGTCGAACTCCGCGGGGAAACACGAAATATTGAGAGTAGCAGGACACGGCTGGGAACTGCTGGAGGAAAATGTTTGGATAATCTTCGGGAAAATATTGAGTAGCAGGACACGGCTGGGAACTGCTGGAGGGAAAAATCTGCTTAGGTAGATGTCAATCCTCACGTCTTGAGAGAGACAGTGCGTCCGCTTACTCTCGCTGGAGACATAGTTGGGATTATTCTTCGTGTCATGAGAGGGAAAGTATATCCGCTTACTCTCGCTTGAGACGTAGTGAATGTGCGTCGAATTTTGTAAATGAGTAAATGCTCGTTGCGACAAGCAAAATGAGTCTTGGAAGGAATAAATAGTCTGCTGCTGGCTTGGAAATGCGAGCCGGAACGAAAGAAAATCGTCGAACGGAACAAAAGGGTAAAATAGCATCTGGGAAGAGGCGCACCAAAGATGGGCCCACAAATAACGAACTTATAACGAATTTTTGAAAATTCGTATGGAGGGAACAAAAGGAAGAGGCGTAGCAAGAGCTGCGTCTCTTGGAAGAGGCGCAGCGCCTGCTGCGTCTTTTCCCCAATTTGGCTTTCCTGCGTAAAAACGTGAAAATCAGAGGGATTGTGTCATTTGCATTCGAAACACAAATCACTCACTTCTCTCTCAAATCTTCACCATTTCCGCCAAGGTTTGATTCAAAAGCTTGCTTTAAACATGACTAATCGAGGTATGTGTCTTAATCTTGCATTAATCCTCTACATTTGTTGAATTTTGAGCCGCGAACTTTAGGGTTTTCGACCCTTTTGATCGAAAATTTGGGGCTTTTCCCCCAAATGGATTTGCCTTGCCAAATTGATGTTAGAAACGGATAGTAGGTGATGTTAGGAACATAACCATGTATTTGCTTCGAATTTTCAACAACTCTTGAGCCTTTGAGTGAAATTTTGAGACGGTTTTACAGTTGAATCGTAAATTGCTTCGAAAATAGCCTTAGGACTGCCCATTTGCGATGAAATTTGATATTTGGGATCCTTGGGTGATGGGTAAACTTTCTACCATCTCGGAATTTTGGTTTGTGACAACTTTTTCAGGACACCTTTTGGGGCATAGTCGTCGTTATAGCGAAATGCTGCCGAATTTTCGACTTGAACCCGGAACTAGGCTTTGAATTAGACTTGACTTGACCCAATTTATCACATGAGTGATCGAGCTGGTGGGAATATGGCTAAAGATGGCAAGGAAAGAGCGATTTCAGGGATTTGAAAGCTCGAAAACTCCTTAACAAAGGCTCGTCGTCATGTGACGCGGCCTGAATTCACTTTAACGTTGCAGGTGATGAGGCTTCTACTTCTGGGAGAGCTCCCATGGAGATAGACGCCGCTACTATTGAGGAGGCTTTAGAGCAGGCCTTCACCGCTGCGGTGATGGCTGTTGAGTTTCACGAGGAGGAGGCCGTCGAGGAGGAGGAGATCCCGAGACGAGCCAACGTCGGGCGAGGAGGTCGTCAGCTGAGGGGAGCCCCTGCGTGGGCTGAGACCTGGGAGAGTAGGCACCTCGTGTGGGCTGCAGAGGGTCACCTGTCCTACAGGACGGTGAAGAGCTTGGTAAATAGGAATTCACTACCCACTGCTCATCTCTTATTCATCCTTTTTGTCCAAATTTCTTTCCAATTTCATTCAAAACTAAAGATAGCTTTGTTTCAAATCATAATAGGAGGCCGGGAACATCAGGTCGTTCTCGGGGTACACGACGGCGATGGAGCACTACGAGCGGCTGTCGGCGGAGGAGAGGGCCATGATCGAGCGTGGAGCGTTCGGTCCTCTGGTTCCAGTCTGGAGGGATATCGTGAAGAGGAAGTTGCGGGCTAACCTTAGCCTGGTCCGCGCTTTCTTGGACCGATTCTGGGATACGACTTCCACATTTCACATGCCTTTTGGTGAGGTGGGAGTCACTTTGGAGGATTACGGCATGATTTTTGGTCTGCCGTGTGGGACCGAGGAGATGGTGTGGCCGGAGACTGCCATGAGGGCGGACTCGGCCGAGACGAGGAGGTTGATCGGCTGGAACTTGTCGCCGAAGGTGTTCACGATCTTCGGGTTTGGTACCCGCCTTCTTACGTTCGAGACTACTTTGCGGGAAGACCCCTGGCCAGTGACGATTGACGGGAGGGAGACGGCTCCTCCTCCCTGTCTGGTGAGCGGAGGGGCTGGTCTGTGGCTTTGGTGGTTCCCTCGTCTTCGATTTACCTCGGAGACAAGGGCGAGAGGTCTGTCGACGAAGCTTCTTCCCTTCCTTTCGACTGAGTTCCCTAGGGCGCTGGGACCGGGTCATCACGGTTTCGCGGTCCTCATCCGCTTCATGAGGGCCATGGTTCGTCCGGAGTTGATGGAGAAGGGGACTTCTCCGGTCTTTGTCGGACTGGACTCTTGTTGGAGGTATGAACCTTCCTTTAGACCAAAGTAAATTCCTTTCTTTATTAAATCACGAAAGATCGTCATTGATTATTCTCGCTACGGGCGTGGGTGTACTCCTACTTCCCGAGTCTCGCGCCAAGAGGACGGAGCACCGGAGAGGGCCTATCCCGTGGTGAGGGATTGGGTGATGTGCCGGACGAAGAGCAAGCGTTCTTCTCACAACGTCTACCGGCGGGACGTGAACGCCCTTCAGCTGAGCAGTGTGAGTATCCCATTCGTATTCATTTATATTTCTTATACTTTGCTTTTAATTGATCATAGGACTGATCTTTGCCTTATCTTGTCATAGTGGGTGCCCAGACCTTGGGCGGAGTACGCTGGAGCGCCTCCTTTCGTGGCTGAGGTCCTTCGACCTAGGAGCCCGAGTCGACTGCTGTTGTGGCGAGAGTTGCCGAGTTGGAGGGCGCCCAGCAATAGTTTCGTGTAGTTTTGTAGACTTGTACATTTGGACATCTGATTTTGAACATTTTTGGACTTTGTTTGGGGCGCAAGCCCCCAGTTTGCTTGGACTTTTGGACTTTTTTCGGGGCACGAGCCCCCAGTTTGCTTGTACATTTGCTCTGTTTGGTGTATATACGACGGCCTGAGTGCCTTTGCTACTGGGTTGTGTTGCTTGTATCTGCAGATTAGTTCTTGAACAGGTTTGGTAGATAACGGTTTACGCCGTCATGCTGCCGAAATTTACATAGAAATCACGCCAAGCATGCATTTTTATATACACATGGCCTTAATTAGCGCAAAATGAGACTCAAAAGAACACAAGAATGCAAAAATTTTGTCGGAAATGACCGGACGGTAGGGAGGGTTACCCCCTAAAAAAAGAAAAAAGAGAAATCTATAAGTTAGAAAATGTAGAAGTGAAATGCTGAAATTCGTTAAAAATGAAAACAAAAGAAAATTATTTCCCAAAAAGAAAATGGACGTTATTTCCTAAAAAAAGAAAATGAGAATTATTTCCTAAAAAAAGAAAATGAATTAAGTGTGATGAAATGGCGAAGGTGTCGACGTCGTCTCGAAATGCGTGCCCGCGAATTTAGGAAACCTGAAACATGGTAATCTTCTCGTATTTACCAAAATAAAACCCCGCAGGAATAGGAAATCGTGCGTTATAGAATTAGGAAAGATCCAACGCGAAATCACGAAGTGAGATCAAAGAGGCGCAGCATGAGCTGCGTCCCTTTGAAGAGGCGCAGCAGGTGCTGCGCCTGTTCCCAGGCTGGTCCGTTCTGGCGGATTTTTGGAAACAGCAATTAGCATAAATAGAAGCGTCGATGGAGCTTTAATTCACATAAATCTTTCGTCTCTTCTTCGTCTATTCACATAAAACTCCCAAAATAAATCTTCAAGAGAAAAAATTGTCATCATGAATACTTTGGAGATCCGCTTGAAGGAATGGACCAATGAATTTTCAAATATGGAGAAGCATGACATGGGTGCTTATAATCTTGGGTCTTTATTGGGTTTGAAACTCATTAAGGTTGTAAAACCATTCTTGGATGCTTGCCTTGACTATTGGGACCCGAATTATCATGTTTTCGCGTTCCCAGGAGGTGACATTTGCCCATTTCCTGAAGAAATTGCTGCTATTGGTGGGTGGGACCCCGAACATTTACCTGCCATTCCTTCCACTTCACAAGGGTATAAGAGCAAATTCGAGACTTGCTTGGGTGACCAGGACTTGAGGTGGACCGTCTAGTTACCCCGAAAGGTGTGAGAATGTTGGACTTTGTAGACCGATTCATCAACAAAATACCCTACTGTTTCTCATGTTGCTAGGAGGAGGGCATTTGGCTTTTGTTTGTTGCACGTGTATGTCTTCCAAGGACACGTTGATGAAGACTTGAGGGGTGATCCCCGTCTTTTGGGCCTTATTGAGCAAATGGAGGCTGCGCAGAGCCCGACTTGCTTATGCTTAGGAGAGATTATTTTGGGTTTGGACAATAGGAAATCCAACCGCGATCTGCCGTTCTTGGGAGTCCGTCATTTTGCGGGTAAAAGACACCTCTTTTTTTTTTTTTTTTTTTTTTTTTTTTTTTTTTTTTTTTTTTTTTTTCGTTTTTTTTTTTTTGGATGTCTAATGCCTGCTTTTTGGTAGGTTTGGCTTATGGAACGGCTCCGATTGATCGAGCCCCCAGTTCATGCACTTTCCTATCATTCCCGTTCGATTGCGATGAGGACGCGGTTGTACATGGTGGACTTCACTCGGGTCCAGATTATTGGAAGAATAAGCTGAAGAGTGATGATGGTCCGTTGATTAGGTGGGTTGTACCGTGGTGGCACCTCAAGTCTGTCACTAAAGTGTCTTCTTTGGATCCCACTAGGTCCGTACGCATTCCTGGATTGGAGTTTATGGTATGCATCTTTCCGAAAGACCGATGAGGCATGTTGGGTGAAGGCACGATCCCGAGGCTTGACACCGTCCCACAGACTGCTATGGCGCTTACTACCGAGAGCCGAAGGGAGTGGGCTATTAAATGGGCCCAGAGAAACATGTGGTTCTTGAGCTTCTCCGCCAATGCTTTGTGGGTGTCGGATTCTTATCTGAGGTGGCGAAAGGCTACAACTCCGGAAGAGCGCGAGAGACTGAGAAAACGCGAGCCTGTTGACTACAAGGTGCGCGAGGGAGAGAAAGAGAAGGAGAAGCATCTGACGAGAGGAGAAGAAGAAGCCGGGTTTCAAGTCATTCATCCTTCAAAGAAATCAAAGACTACTCCTGTCGCAAAGATGGTGGTTGGCAAGAATGGAAGAGTCAGGCCTCGAGAAAGACCGTTGGTGATTAGGTCTGAAGTGGTGCAAGAGCGCCCAGCTCGAGGTCGTGACAAGAAATATGACAAGAATGACAAGGGCAAGGGGAAGATGGAGGAATAGCCCGAGTCTTTATTTATTATTTGATTATTATTATTATTGTTGTTGTAATAAAAAGGAGGGATTTTTAGAATCCTAGCCTATTCTATTTTTATTATGTAACGTACTACTATTATTTAGGAAGTGAATGAAATAAAGAGGTTAAATGGTTATGAAACCGTTGGGATTTTCTACTTATTATTCTTATCGAATTTCAAATGCAATGCAAATGTCCTTCTATTTACATTTTAGATATAATGGGTTGAATCCCGTGAAGGATTGCCTACGTATTCACTTAAAGCGAAATCAAACCCTTGCGCGTAGTTCGAGTAAATGTAAAAGAATAATTGTTCGAAGCAAGAACTTGTAATGAACATTGAAAATAAGCATGAGCTTTTGCTTACTCTGGAGGTGCGAATTTAGTTTATTTGATGATATGAGGATGACAATTTCGTCAAAATGCAAGAGCACAGTGACATTTAGCTTATTTCAGCTTGGCCAGGGGCCGTTTATTTAGTGCCACAAGAGCGACACATGGGTTTACGCGAGGCGCGTTTTTTGTTCCTATTCTAGGCATAGTACCGTTTCAGTTGGTCAAAGTTTGTGGGGTTTGAAAACTCATTCCCATCTAGGTCTGTGATTCTAAACGCACCCCCTGGGAGTATGGATTTGACTAGAAATGGTCCGGCCCAATTAGGTTTGAATTTTCCCCTTGGGATCAACAGGTAAAAGAGCTCTAACCGATTTGAGTAGTAAGTCTCCTTCTTTGATGTTTCTTGGCCTAACCCTTTTGTTGAAAGCTCGTTTGATACGTGCTTGATATGTTTGGACATTATGTAAGGCGCGCAACCTACGTTCATCCAGGAGGATGAGTTCTTCATATCTATCCCTCTTCCAATCGGCCTCCGGGATTTGACTTTCTAGTAGAATACGCAGGGATGGTATTTCTAGCTCGACTGGTTGTACGGCTTCCATGCCGTAGGTCAAATAGAAAGGAGTAGCCTCAGTGGGCGTCCTGACAGATGTACGGTATCCCCATAAGGCAAAGGGTATTTTGCTTAGCCAATCTCTGTAGTTGTCGATCATTTTCTTGAGAATTGTGACAACATTTTTCTTTGCCGCCTCTACCGCGCCGTTAGTCTGTGGTCTATAGGGCAAAGAGTGGTGATGCTTAATCTTGTATTTGGCTAGCAATTGCTCGGTTTCAGCTTGGAAGTGTGACCCGTTATCGCTAATGATCTCATGTGGGCAACCATATCGAAAGATGATGTTGTTTTGTATGAACTTTGCCACATTTTTAGCCGTAAGACCAGTGTAGGAAGCCGCTTCTACCCATTTGGTAAAATAGTCAATTGCCACTAGAATAAAACAGTGACCTCTGTTCGGTAGGGGTTATCTTCCCGATTATGTCAATTCCCCATGCGGAAAATGGCCAAGGAGATGTCATCGTGTAGAGCAATGAAGGAGGGACATGTTGTACATTCCCAAAGATTTGGCAATTGTGGCAATGTCTCACGTATTTGATGCAATCGGATTCCATTGTGGTCCAATAATATCCCAAACGTGTGATTTTTTTTGCCATCATAGGCCCACTCATGTGAGGACCGCATTCTCCGTCGTGGACTTCTTCCATCACCTTTCGTGCCTGTGAATGATCAAGGCAACGTAGGACTACACCAAGAGGTGTTCTTTTGTATAATTCTCCTTGCATCAGAATGTATTGGGAAGCTAATAGGCGTATAACACGTTGTCCCGTCTTGTCCATATCCGGTGGATAGGTACCATTAAGCTTAAAATTCAGGATTGCTTGGAACCAGGGTTCCTGCGCGATTTCCTCTTCGTCGGTGATTTGGTGAACATAAGCCGGCTCTGACCGTCGTTCGATGCACAACGGCATTTCCATCACGTGATCTGGCATATTTATCAAAGATGCAAGTTTCGCAAGAGCGTCTGCAAATTGATTTTCCTCCCGAGGTAGGTGTAGGTAGGTTACGTGATCAAAGAATTGAGCGACTTGGTCTATCCTAGCCTGATAGGGTGCGAGGCTTTCGCTTCGGATTTTCCAAGATCCTGTAACTTGGTTGATGATCAGTGATGAATCCCCATGTACTCGGAGGTTTTTAATGCCTAAGCTTACTGCCGCTTGTAGTCCAATGAGACAAGCTTCATACTCTGCAGCGTTGTTTGTCACCTCGAAGTCGAGTTTGACAGCAATTGGTGTATGCTCACCTTCAGGATAAATGAGCAATACTCCTATTCCGAATCCTCTTAAGTTGGAAGCTCCATCAAAGTACGGATCCCAGGAATCTACATCTGTTTGAAGTATATCCTCATCGGGAAATGACCAAGTATCTATGGTTTGTGCGTCGTTGATAGGATTTTCTGCGAAGAATTCGGCGACGGCGCGACCTTTTATAACTTTTAGTGGCACATATTTAAGGTCGAATTCTGAGAGCATCAGAGTCCATCTTGCCAGGCGTCCGTTGAGGACGGGTTTCTCGAAGAGGTGTTTGACTGGATCCATTTTGGAGTATATCTTGACGGAGTAGCTAAGCATGTAGTGACGTAGCTTCTTTGTTGCCCACATAAGAGCGAGGCATGTCTTTTCGAGTTGTGAGTATTTGCACTCATATTCCAAGAACTTCTTACTTAGATAGTAAATGGCTCTTTCTTCACTTCCTACGATTTGAGCCAAAGATAGCACCCATGGCGGTTTCGATTCTTGAGATATAAACCAAGAGGTTGATCTCGTTGTGGCGGCATGAGCACTGGTGGTTTAGCCAATATTTCTTTGATTCGGTCAAACGCCTTTTGACAATCATCATCCCACATGGTGTGGTCTGTTTTCTTGAGTTTCTTGAAGATAGGCTCACAAATCATCGTAAGTTTCGATATGAATCGACTTATGTCTTTGTACTTTTCCCGGAATCCTCCGACTTCTTTTTCTGTTTGGGGTTGTGGCATTTCGATCAGAGCCTTGATCTTGGACGGATCTATTTGTATACCACGTTGGCTAACCACGTATCCCAGGAGTTTGCCAGATGTTACCCCAAATGTGCATTTCTGAGGATTGAGCCTCATGTTGTACTTTCGTAGTCTTGCGAAGAACTTGCGAAGGTTCGCAATATGTCCCTCTCTTTCCTTAGATTTGACGATCATGTCATCTACGTATACCTCAACTTCTTTGTGCATCATGTCATGTAGGAGTGTAGTTGCGGTACGTTGGTATGTAGCCCCGGCGTTGATCAATCCGAACGGCATTACCGTATAGCAATAGGTTCCCCATTGGGTGACAAATGCGGTCTTATGCATATCTTCCATGGCCATCTTGATTTGGTTATAACCCGCATATCCATCCATGAAGGATAATAACGCGTGGTCGGCGATTGTCCACTAATATGTCAATGTGCGGTAGAGGGAAGTCATCTTTCGGACTCGCTTTGTTCAAGTCCCTAAAGTCAACACAAACACGGATTCTCCCATCCTTTTTGGGTACGGGTACTATGTTAGCTACCCAGTCAGAATACTCGGAAACTTTGATGAACCCGGCTTTGAATTGCTTGTCGACTTCTTCCTTAATCTTTAGAGCCCATTCTTTCTCATTCGTCAAGCTTCATTTCACAGGTTTGAAACCTGGCTTAATCGGAATCCTATGTTTGGCAATATCCCTATCGATCCCTGGCATGTCTTTTTAGGACCAAGCGAAAACGTCTTTGAATTCATTTAGGAGGTCTATGAAATCGGCCCTTTCGGTAGAGCTCAAGGTAGTCCCTATCCTAAGTTCTTTGGGTTCTAGTTCAGTTCCTACATTGATGGGTTCGGTGTCCTCTATTACTGGTCCCCCTTCCCCTTCCTGTAATATTTATTTGGCTACGTAGGGAGGTAGTTCGATTGAGTCTGGGTCTTTGTCATCCTCAGTATCATCGTAAACAGAATTGCACTCAAGATAACACAAAGAGTAAGCAGAACCTGATTTATTCATATTAAGATTCGAGTAAAGTTGAAACAAAGAAGCCAACTGATCCATGGTCAGTGGCGGCAAAGGGACAGTAATTGGGGCATTTCCCGAACTACTGTGACTACTCGAGACTAAGCTAGGAGAAACGAAGGGAGTGGGGATGACGATAGGAGTGGACTCTCTAATCACTTCTCTAGACTCCGACTCTGACTCCGACTCCGACTCGAACTCATCGTCTTCTGGTTCTCCTTTGAACATCTCTCCTTCTCCAGTGGTGAGCTTGAAGAGTCTTCCTTGATTGTTGGTCCATTTGATCGATTTTCTCCATCCTTTTTGCTGTTTTGTGTCGGTTTCTGTAATCAACGCGGTGGGGTTGAAGCGATCGTCTTGCAGTATCATAGTAATGATCTCATCCTGCGCGGCCCTAACGAATCGATCTTCTCCAAACAATAGGCTAACAGCTTGTTCGTCTAAGCAAGGTGCTTGACGGGTTTTGACGGTAGGAACCGTTTCCGGAGGAATGAAGTAGCAATCGTGAAAGATCTCGATTCCGGCTAACTTCCTCTCAAGATAATGCCAAGGTTCGGGAAATCCATGAAAGAGCTCTGAACTTCCTTCTTGAACAAAGTACCTATTTAAAGTGGGGAGATATGGCCTCATTTGGATTCCCACGTGCTTGCGGTTTTGGACTTGGGCAAGCATTTCGAGAACTTCTTCTTTTGTGGGTTTGTACCCTAGTCCAAGTGGTATCCTTGTTGAGTTGCCTTCCTTGTATGGTGCGAAGGTATTCTTCCGAATTGGGTTCAAAGGCATTCCAGGGAAGTATCCCTGGGATTTGAGTATGTGGTTGACCACCAAGTTGGAGTAGGGATTATAGTATAAGGGTGCCAATTCGCTTTCTATGACACTTACACTTTGGAAGCCCCCAAGTTCGTATACGAGATCCGCAAGGACTTGATTATTTGATTGCTTCTCGATTATTGCCTTGATGGGTGACGAAGTGATCGTCACTACTTTTCCATTTAGTGGGATCTTGATCTTTTGATGAAGAGTGGATGTTACCGCTTTGGAAGCGTGAATCCAAGGCCTTCCCAGTATATATTGAATGAAGCTTCGATGTCCACTATTTGGAAGTTAACCTTTCGTTCGATTGGTCCCGTGGCTATGGTTAGGTTAGCAAGTCCTACCACTTTTCGTCGCGTACCATCATATGCACGCACACCTTGATTGGTGGGAGTCCAATCCGACTCCTTCATACCTAGCTTGTATGCCGTTTTGAGGGGTATGACGTTGACCGCGGAGCCATCATCTACCAAAGTCATTGGCACATTCTTCTTTAGACAAATGACAGTGATGTATAGAGCAAGGTTGTGACTAGCGCCAAAAGGTGACAAGTCTTCGTCCGAGAAAGTAATAGGATTACTTAGCTTAGGTGATTCTTGGAAGACCAAGTTGACTACATCTTCAGGAGTGGAGTTATGTGCTACATTTAGCTTGGCCAAAGCTTGCGGTAAAGCTTGGCGATGTGGGAATGAGCTTGCTACTAGTTGCCGGACCGAAAGATCGCCTTTGTTTTCTGTAATTGCTTGAGCAAATGATCAGTGGGGTCATCTTCGTTGTCATTTGGTGTGATGACGTTGGTTGGACCGTTTTGAGTAGTGTTTTGATATGGGCGACCCGAACGAGTTAGGTGATCCACATCCTGGTCTTCACCATTTTGGACTATTTCTTTGACTAGGGAGTTTTCAATGAGATACTCGTCCTCATCATCATCGGCCCAAACCCCATTGACTGCAGCTAGTTCTCTCATTCTCATGATATCACCTTCTAGTCGTATGATTTGGTCAACTAGGTTATCAACCACGGTGACTACTTCTTGCATAGTGGCATTTTGAGAGAAGATCAATGGTACACGTTCTTTGGGTATTGCGTTGGGATTGCGTAAGGTTGTTACCATGTTTTCTAGTTCCCAAACTTGTCTATCTACACTTCTTGCCCATGTGATGAAGTCGGAAATGGTAGGTGAGATGGTAGAGTAGAGCCTTTCTTTCTCAATTGCATGAATTTCATTTTCGATGGGAGAAATGAGGTGTGAGCAATCTAAGGTAGATTCATCACTTGTAATCACTAGAACTCCAAGAGGATTCTGAGTGTTGTTGGGTTTACCTCCTGGTGGTATTGGGAGTCGATCATCTTCAATCATATCTTGAAGCACGTGTTTCAACTTGTAGCATTTTTCCGTGTCGTGTCCTTTGCCCCTATGGTATTCACAAGATGAATTTTCATCCCAAAACTTGGGACTTCCTTTCGGGTTCGGGAGTAGGTCCAATGGGTTGGAGTTTACCTTGCTTCATTAACCTTTTTAGAGCGTTGGAGTAAGTATCCCCGAGGTTTGTGAATTTCCTTGGTGGGGTAGTTTTCTTGGATGGCTCGAGAAGGTTAACTTCGTCGGTCTTGCTAGTAGAGCCGTATGAACGACTCGTGGACCCTTGATATCCTCGACCTACCGTTTTGGACAAGAGTCCTTTACGGATGTCATCTTCAATCCTCGTCCCCAATACGGTTAAGTCTTTGAAAGTCTTGATGTTTTGATATCTCAAATGATTGGCATAGATGGGTTTGAGATTATCCACAAACTTTTCCACAAGAGTATCCTCATCCGGGCGTTCAACTAGTTGGGTGCTAGTCTTTCTCCACCTACTTAGGAAGTCGGTGAATCCTTCTTTGTCATTTTGGGTAAGAACCTCTAGAGTACGCATGTTGACTTGGATCTCGGCATTATCCGCATATTGTTTAGAGAACTCGATTGCGGCGTCTTCCCAAGTAGCGACCTTTTTGTGATCTAAAGTGTAGAACCATTGCTTCGGGATGGTGTCAAGAGATGAAGGAAAGATCCTTAAGAACATCTCGGGTTTGATGCCTTTGATAGACATGTAATCCTTGAAGGCACGGATGTGGTTCAAAGGGTTCTCGTGTCCCTTGAACTTAGGAATATCCGTCATGTTGAAGTTAGTTGGCAATTTGGAATTGACGGCTTCATATTTGCGATTGTTCTCCCTATAAATGTCATCACCCTTAAGGTACATCAATTGCTCCTCTAGGTATTGGAGTATTTTCTCAGCTGCAGTCGTTCCCATGAGAGGATTCTCATCCCTAGATTCATCATCGGAATTACGTAGTACTTCACTTTCATGAGGAGGCAACCTTCCCTCAACGGAAAAGATACGGCCTTCGATAAGCTCAAGGCGGTCATATGTTTGTTCTTGGGTAATTTGCATTTGGGCTAGCGCGGCGAGGATTCGATCATTACCGTCTTGATGGTGGTGGAGATTCGTTTCATCACTTGATCCGGGCATCTTGGGAACTGGATAAGAGATCGGCGACGAATCAAAACACGATCGACCATTCTATCACACTTGCTAAAAGAGGAAAAGTTTTGACTCGTGAAGTGGGTGTGTGCCACTTGTGTTGAGTGAGTTTTGAAGAAAGACAAGGTCTTTGAAAATGTGTGTCCTAGTCAACTGTAGTGTAGTTGTAGGAGTGGACTCGAGGTGAGGCTTTGAAATTGGCTTGTGGCCCGAATTTTGACACGACAAACGGACAGAGTTTTGACCGGATTTTGCGCTAATTGGAAGCCCTATTTCAAAATTCTTGTTTGAAAAAGGGATTTGATTTTTGAAAATTCGTCATGGTTTTGTTTAGAAATGGTGATCACATAAGGTTTACACATTTATACAAGCATTATAACGGGATGCTGAGTGCATTTAAAAGGGATTTGGTTTAAAGGGTAGGTTGCCATACCGAACCATCAAACCCGAAGTCTGTGGAGAGGCTCGTGCCAAACAAGAGTAAGGCCGATTCCTAGTCCATTTCCTCAAGTAGTGAAGGCCCTTGATACAAACAAGAGTAAGCATCATGGTATGGATGACGTCAATCGCTATCCATCCTTAGGCCCAAATAAGAATTAGGACCGTTTAGACGGGACGATTGGTCGAATGGGTTGGGTTGGGCCTAGGAAGGCCGAGTTAAACGATCTAGGAAGACCAAGTTATGAAAACCGACAATTGTCTTGTACAAACTATTCCCTAACCTTGTTCAAGTTTCACCCTTGTCTACACGTAAGTGTATTATCCCAATGAGTCGCCAAACTCGTGGACGCGGGCCGCCACGGGCGCTTAGTGAGAACGAAACAAGCGTTTGCATTTTGTATGGAGTCGCCACCAATTTTTATGGGAAATTGGAACCGTTCGAATACCTCGTGTCATGTCAAGACACAAAGTAGAGACATGAACACTAAGCAATCGTTACCCTTAGCATTCTATGTCTAGAATGACTCTCGTGGATGCCAATGAACACGGGTGTTCACAGATATCTGGAGTAAGGGGTGAGGGTACGTATTAGGAAGCTCTTTTGATCGAACACCTAATCCCGCCCGCCTCGATAGCGGCCTCTACTAATGATTAGGGAAGTTATCTATACTTGATGTATCGTCGGCTATATGCATGCAATGCAACATCCAAGTTTTAATCCTAGCATGTGAAAATTAACTAAGTCGGTTGACACGTAATTAGCATGCAATTTGGTCGAAGTAGGATTTAAGGTTAATTTACATGTGAAACATACAAGCAATAAAAGAAATACAATAACTATGAATTACAATAATAAAAATTACAATAATTACATTGGGATAGGCGATTTATGTCGAAAATACCTTTAAAACGGATAATTTGAGAAAAAAAGAATAAAAAGAATAACGAACAGGACAGAAGTGATATTACGGATAATAGTCGATTAACACGTAATCTAATTAAATTATGTCAAGGCAGAAACGGAGTTCAGGGACAAAACTCAGCCAGGAACAGGCGCAGCAGAGCTGCGTCTTTTGGAATAGGCGCAGCAGACGCTGCGTCTGTTCCTTGGCTCAGTTCTGGCTGTGAAGCCGTGATTGCAAGCCGTTAATGTCGATTGGTGATTTTAAAGGCTTAATTTAATTATTTACTCGGATGAAAGTGATTAATAGGTTATTACATACGAATGATGGTCATGAAAACAGTAAAACATGAATGAGACGGATGCAAACGGATTATTTATATGGTGGAATAATGATAGAAGTGAAAAAAAATAATGAGTCCTCTATTGAAATTAATTAACTAACATTAGATACGATGGATTAATGACGAATATGCGACGAATATGACAAAAGACGGATTAAACTATATCAAGGACGAATTCCAGAAACCCAATATGAACGAATTGAATCTCTACAACCCGGAATTGAATTGTAATGACGAAAACCCGCAAATATGAATTATAAGGGATTTAAGTCGGATTTATGACAATTAAACATGGGAATGACGATGAATAATATACACATGTGATTTATATGTTATCATGACGAAGAATTAACAAGCGAACAAGCAAAAGAAGGATTTTGAACACGAATTACAGAGGACAAACGAAGAAGAAAGGAAGCAGGAACTGCGGCAGCCTCACGAAGAGGCGCAGCAGAATCGCGCTCCTTCAAGAGGCGCGCGGCGATTCTTTGCGTCCTTTCTCGACGGTTATTTACTGAAAATCCGCAAAACAGGTTTTAACAAAGGGTTTTAGAAATCGGTTTTAATGGTATTTTCGACGTAAACCTTACAATTGATGATACGAAAAGTAAAATACAATAAATAAAAGAGAGATTACACCCTCAGACTTACATGTTGACGAAACGAGAAGGACTAAGATATCGATTAGTGATGCTCGACGCGAATGCAAAGAGAGTGCCCTCGTAAGAGAAAAACAATTAATTAATTAAGTTGATTGAGTGTATTGGTCAAATTGGTTGGTCATGCAACGGAGAGGCTGGTACCCGGAAAGATCCGAGCTTACGTGGTCGAAAGTTCAAGCACATAGGCGCCAATAAGTAAGAACAAAGTCTAGAATGCAAAGGGAGAAGAGAAGGGCGGACACTCGCGTGAGAAATATGAGGAGCGAAGGCTCCTATTTATACTAATCACACGACGGAATTAGGGTTTCGGAGACTCTTTGGAAGTGAATCTCGGAAAGATATGAGAAAGATACGAGAAACATGCGAGAAAAGGGCACTGGGAAGAGGCACAAAGAGACCCATCGCGTCTCTTGGAAGAGGCGCGGCGCTGCTGTTGCGTCTATTCCCAGGAGGTTTCCTCATCTTTGAAGAAAGATTTCCGCGTTTGAGTTATGGTAGGACGGAAATAATTCGATTATCTTATGAATATTACGGGATATTATTTGCCAAAAGATAAAATTTGTGAAATATGGAATAGAAATATCCTAACATTCCGAACATTCGACTCGGGATTTAACTTGATATCGAAAAATGGAGACGGTTTTTGACCCGGACTCCGAATGTACTCTAATTACTGCCAAAACGACCGTATCGGGACGCAGATGACAACCATGAGGTAGACATTTAATATTTGAGCAATCACTTGACGATAATCTTACGAACTGTCACAAATCGTTCCGCGTATCAATCATGCGACCCAATCATCACCGGGTGGTTTGCGGGAGGTGCAGAAATGAGGTATCTACAATATATATATATATATATATATATATATATATATATATATATATATATATATATATATATATATATAGAGAGAGAGAGAGAGAGAGAGAGAGAGAGAGAGAGAGAGAGAGAGCAAAGTCTCCTAAGTCCTTTATATATTTTGAGTCCATAAGTCCCTCCCACAATCCTTGGATCATACATGGTGGAAGGTTGAGATTGAAAGCAAGAAACACACTTAACACTAATTAATTTACTTCTCTCTCTAGTTTTAGTAATACATTCACTAATTCATTATCATACACAATTAACACCACCTTTTGTCTTATACTTCAAAGTTTGTGAAAATTTTGTTAATATTTTTCCTGGTTCGGTTTTTTCATTTTTTTTTTCGAGACAAGTTTTCGACATTTTAGGATTTTACGAGTGTAATTCTAACAGCAAAAAGTGTAATTTTAAGGAATATTTTCGAGAATTTAGCGTTTTACAAGTTTAACTTCAATCTTTTCCGAGTGATTTTAACGAATAATATTTTGAATTTTTGTAATTTTATCACAAGTTATTGTAATTTTAGCATTTTAAGAGTGTTATTTTAACAACAAAAAGTGTTATTTTAGTCCATGTAAGTGTAATTTCAAATCAATGAATTTGTTATTTTAGTCCAGGAGAATGTAATTTTAGTCCGAAAAGTGTAATTTTAGTCAAGAAAAGTATAATTTCAGTCCACTGAGAATGTAATTTTAGTCAATTGAGAGTGTAACATTAGTCCATAAGTCCAATGAGAATATGACCAAGTCCATTGAGAGTGTAACATTAGTCCAATAGAAGTAAGGGTAATTCTAGCAGAAAAAGTGTAATTCTAGCAGCAAAAAGTGTAATTCTAACGAAAAAAAGTGTAATTCTAGCAGAAAAAAGTGTAATTCTAACGAAAAAAAGTGTAATTCCAAGGGTAAAAAGTGTAATTTTAGCAGAAGAAGTGTACTTCTAACAGAAAAAAGTGTAATTTTAACGAAAAAAGTGTAATTTTAGCAGAAGAAGTGTAATTCTAACAGAAAAAAGTGTAATTTTAACGGTAAAAAGTGTAATTTTAACACGAAAAAAATGTAATTTTAACAGAGAAAAATGTAATTCTAATAGAAAAAATTGTAATTTTAATGGAGAAAAGTGTAACTTTAATAATAGAACTTTAATGGATAAAAGTGTAATTTTAATGGATAAAAGTGTAATTTTAATGGATAAAAGTGTAATTTTAATGGAGAAAAGTGTAATTCTAATGGATAAAAGTGTAATTTTAATGGAGAAAATGTAACTTTAATAGAAAAAATAAAAAATGATATTATGTGAGATTTAAAATTTGAAAAAATCAAATTTATTTTCAAAAAATTACATCTAAAATTTAAAAATTATACCTAATGTCATATTTATTTCCAACCGCCTACACATGTAACTTTGACACAACACCCGAACACCGCCAATCTTTATAGATCTAACATTAAAATAAAAGTACCTTTAAAAAAAAGACGAATTTTGAAAAAAAAAAATAACAGGAGATTTGAGAAATATAAAAAAATAAGAAACATTTATTACCCTCTAAAAGGTAGATCTTAAAAATGATTCTCGAAAAAAAAATGATTTAAATTTGGATCTGAAAAACGAAAATTCAGTAAACCAACAAAAAAAAAATTAAAGAACATAAAAAACAGAGATTTGAAGGGAGGAGAAGAGAAAGAAGAAAAAAAACAAAAACAAAAACAAATTATACGAGATTTGAAGGGAGAAGAAGACAAAGGATCTAGGTTTCCAAAATTAAAAATACAAAAATAAAAACCATCTATTACCCTCTAAAAGATAGATCCTACAACTAGAACTCGAAAAAAAAAAAATTAAATTAAATTTAGATCTGAAAAAAAGGAATCCTACAACTAGAACTCGAAAAAAAAAGAAATTAAATTAAATTTACATCTGAAAAAATGGAATTCAATAAACCAACAAAAAAAACGAGATTTAAAGGGAGAGGGGAGGTCTCGGTGGTTGGCGATGAGGCAAGGAGAGGGGAAGTCTCGGTGGTTGGTGGTGCGGCATGGGAGGAGAGGAGGTGTTGGTTGGGTGTGCGATGGTGGCGTGTGGCGTGAGGTGCGGAGGAGAGGCGACAGATCTGGGTGGTGGGTTGGTTTCGGTGCGGCGGTGACAGTGAGTGGTTGGTGGTGGTTGTCAGGGTGAGGGTGTTGTCGGGGTGAGGATAAGGTTGTTGTGGTCGGTGCGGCAGGCGAAAGATCTGGGTGGTGGGGTGGTTTCGGTGCGGCGGTGGGGTAGGCGGTGGGGCAGGCGGTGGGGTGGCGTGCGGCGGTGGGTTTTGAGGAAGAAAAGAGGGTTTGATTTTTTGGGATTATTTTGTTGGGATTTTGGAAATATTTGGGTTTTAGAGGGATAAGATTATTGAGATTGTGTGAGATGAGAGAGAAAGTAAATGAGTGGAAAGGTATATATATTAAATTAGTAGGGTTAGTTAAAGATTAATTAGTTTATGTAGAGAGATAGTGGAAAATTAGCTAATTAAACCCTCTTTTTTGCTTTCAATCTCAGCCCTCCAACTTCCCCATCCAATGACTCTAAGGAGGACTTATGGACTCACATGTAAGAAGGGGACTCATATGATCCTAATACTATATATATATATTACTCAAATCATACCTCCATCCTTAATCGGTCCGGATTCTCTCCATTACTTGAAAAGAAATGGACATCCATTACTTTCGAACGGTCAGGATTAAATCTTGAGACGATCTAGTGGTTGTAATTATTTCATAAAAGTAATGTTTTAATGAATGGAGAGAGAAAATATATTAAAATAAGAGTGTATTAAAGAGGTAATGGAGAGAAAGTAATAGAGAGAATCCAAATTGTTCCTTAATACACCACTCCCACCTTCTTGGGAATTACTTGTGGAAAATGACACGCCATTTTTAAAGTCATTTGACCTGACTTGTACATACATTTCAATCTAACATTAATTTTCTTTGTTATTACTCCGTATACATTGTTATAATTGTATGTACTCTGTAATAGTTTATTTTTATCCAAGTATGAAATTATTAAATTTTAGTTTATACGTATGATGTTATATATATTTCAATGTCGTGGAACATTCTTTATAAGCAGACAAGTCATGATTACCTTGTTGGTTGAGTTAATGTATCATTCCATTGAACAATTAAAAAAGAATTGAGATTTCTTTCGAAATTGTATTATACGGTGTATATAAGTTTCTGAAGCTAATAATATACGGAGGAGTAAGTATAATTTTGATGAGCTAACAATAGTACAATAATGTCTGGTAGTACAATTTCCTTGAGCTACTTATATACTTTCTGAGTTAATAGTTAATGCATCTTAAATTGATGGTATGTTTTGTTGAATATTGACTATATTTTTTTTAAGTAACCCTGTAATATTTACTCAACATTCTTGAGTTCAGGGGCGGAATTAGCCCATTTTTACTAGGGCTATAGCCCTAGATGATTTTCAGTTAAATAAAAATTAGGAAGCCTAAGAAGGCATTCTAACAAGCTTGCACAAATGGCAGACCTGTTTGCTTTAAGGTAGGTAGGAGATTTTTGAATGCGGGGGTTCGACTCCCAAGTCCAACAAATATTTTTAAATTTTTATTTTTACATATTGTGGGTCTACTAGACTACTAGTCCTTTTTGTTGCCTAGAATACGTATTTTTTCCTTCCTACACCATTCGTTTTGTCTATTTTTACACCTAATGTCATATAATAAGTCAATTAATTACAAAATTGATATCATAAATATTCTTTGTTTATTCGAAAAATTCACGTGTTGCCCTTAAGGTTTGCTACTTTGCACGAGATGCCTATTTTTTCAAAATGAAAAACTGTAAGTGACCATAACTCCTATTTCCGAAATCAGAAAACGACGATTCTTTTTTTTTTTTTTTTTTCAAACTGCCGTCTTTTCGAGATTCTGCAATTTGAAAAGAGTATTTGCCGCTTGTCAACTTAATGAGATACGAAATTGTGTTGCGTCATTTCATGAAACGAGAACTACAAACATAAAAATATGATGCATAAAAGAAAAAAAATGATATAAAATTCTAAGTTTGAAATGGCTAAACCTTATTGAATAGAGTTTAATTATGTTGTAACCATTATTATTTAATGATAATGTCAAACAGTGGTAGATAAGCCTGTATTTCGGACATCTAATTTTTTTTTTTTACCAATTTTTTGAAGTTATAAATTTTAGCCCTAGTAGCTAGCAATTTCTGGTTCCGCCCCTGCTTGAGTTGGTTGTATAACATTACTAAGATAATTGTAACTTTTCTGAGCTAGCTACAAGTTATTTGTAACCCGGTGGTACGATCTTTTTTCCGCATTGCTTATATATATAAAGGGTTATTTTAGAGAGTAGAAAATGTTACAAACACGTTAATATATACTCTTCACGTGCCTAAGACCGAAAGAGTAAGTTATCGACGAAGGAAGGGCGGGTGATTGTTAATTTTTCATCCACACATTGGGAAGTAGAGGGTGGGTGATTGTTACATTATCATTATCCCTTCAAAAACTTGAGCCGATCGAGACAACAGGAATATTATACATGATGTTTCCAAATGTCTTATAATGAAATTGCATCGGCAATTTCCTAATTAACAAACAATATGGGCATTGGTGATAATCATCATGAAAATAATTCAAGTATGTAGCTATCAATGAACAGCACAAATGCTAGAGATTTTGCCAACTAGCTTAGGGAAGTCCAAGGATTAATGTTACTCTATGTCTTGAGTTGAGTGCGTCTTTGGTTGGAGTCCTAATGCTAAGTACTCATTTCGTCCCGGTCATTTATTTACCAATTCCTTTTCTGGGTGTCTCCATCATTTGTTTACATTTCTATATTGGGAATAATTGATCACCCATATGCTTCATTGTCCACTTCTCATCTAATATGAATAAGCACAAATGATTTTCTCCCCTTTCTTTGGTCTTTGTGTCAAAAACAAAGGTAAACAAATGTCCAGGACGAAGGAGCAATTAACGCTGGGTATATGGTGTAATAATGTACATTTAGGTGTTAAAAAACTACTAATCAAACCTTTCTAGATTTCACTAATAGGAATATTTATAATAGTTGGGCCTCAACCATCACCTTAAGGTTTTGGTTGAGATGGTTCATCTATCATGGTATCAGAGACAGTGTGACCGAAGGTCACGGGTTCAAATCCTGACAACCTCAAATGGTTCATCTATCATTCACAACGGTTGACTATTCTCTTCTCAATGCTATGTTACACAAATAGGATTATACATTCAAATTATCTACAAGATTGTAAAAAAAGGATATAAGAATCCGAAACATATGTATTCTCTCCTGAGCTAATTCAAAGTTCATGTTTTTAATGTGTAAATGGATGAAACAATACTTTCTAATAGAAATTTCATATTCTTTAACATAAAGCTCGATACTTTATCGTAAAAGTTTCAAATTTACACCGTCATAACATATACAACTAATTGTACAGTCCATGAATTGGCTATGTTACTCTCTTAATCACTTTCTTATAAATAACTTCCTTGTATTCCCACATAATTGAATACTAGGTTTCCAAATAAGAATACAAACAAATGTGAGAAAAATCCAATGAAGCTGCCAACAGATATCTAAAACCAATCGCAACTAGTTTCAACCAATAACCAAAACGACGACTGATTGGTTAAAAATAAAGGTTTTCTAAAATGACACGTGATCTATTATACAATAAGAAATTAGCACTACGGGAAACAGGTCTCGTATTGATTGATAAAAGTGGCCGGTAACATAGAAAATCGGCCGGTAAATTACATTACCGACCGATTTTTTTCAACTTTCCAACTAAGCAAAATCGGTCAGTAATATCTGGTCAGTAAACTATTTTAACGTCCGATTGCGCATGGTCAGTAGATTGTCGGCCGATGTATGTGATCGTTAAACACATATATCGGCTGCTATGTAAAGATGCTGACTTGTCAACATAGGGCCGGGGGTTGATCGGTAAAATATACTTAATATTTAAGTTAATAGTTTTAACTTCATTACACTTTGAATAAACCTTATAATAGGCAAAACATGAATAATTGTCATCCGATTACGAAGAACACAATTAAATCCATGATATACTAACTTGAAGCAATAACAATGGAAATCCACCTTAATTCGAAATGGTAATTTACATTATCCTAACCTATGAGAACTCAAATGATTGTTTTATCTTCAACGAAACCAAAAACTATATAACTGTATATGGTATAGCCCGAATCTAGAGAACGGATTATCTCTTATCCTTATATCCTTACTAGTTGTTGCACCGCACCCTATCGGACGCGGTGCTCCAATTTGGTGGTATGCTTAGCGAAAGTAAGTTGGTAATGTGTCAATAGAAAGGAGCGTAGTAAATTATTTATTTATTGATGGTGGAATGAGCATAGTATTTATTAAAAAATTGGCGTAAACGCTTGAAAATATCATATCTAATGCAAAATAATTATAGTACAACAGTCGCAAAATAGAAATTGGAATGACAGCACCACAAAGGCATAGGCCTTACTTTGGCAAACATACATAAAGACCGAGTTTACAACACAAAACGACTAAACGAATGCTGACGAATGAATATATAACACGCATAGTAAACTTCGCTAAATTATTCTTAGAGGGGACATATCTTGTTTGAAAGCTCTTATCAACGATAAGGTCGAAATCCATCCTGCTGATTCTCTATGTTTTAAACAGTCTCCCTGTAAACTTCCTTCCTCCAATCTCCCAATGCTGAGATTATTCCCGCTTTTGCTGCTAAGCAGTCCATGTAGTTTTTTTGATAAAATGTAAGTATATAAATATATAAAAAAAGGTCACCATACAAAGGAAATCGGAGCCATAACATCGTATGAAAAAGAACCGGGCTCGCTCCTAAACAAAACTATTTGGACTCGTACAAAATCCAGCCCAAACTAACAACGACTTATCATCAAAATAAGATAGGTTAACCTCTTATCTTCACTTCTTTCTCATTAAAATTTATCTGCCTCCATCACTTCCTTCATCTACTCTCAACGACCTCAACGATCTGTCTCCTCAACCATCCGTCTCCATTTGCAACTCCACCCTTTTACCCTCTATCACCCATAAAACGGCGATGCCACAACTTATCGTTTTTAGCAACCATTGGTCGGGACTATGTCTTTTCGGTAACTTGTCTTTAGGAGCACCTAGACCAAAACACAATTTATAACTTCACAAACAACTCTACAATTAGTAAAGAGGCAAGTAAAGGTCGGATCCCAAGGGACGAGAATTGAGATGAGATTTCTATTGCAACTAGTGGTGTCTTAGGGGTGTCACAATTGAGGTTGATGTAGAAGATCACTAAACTAAATAGCAATGAAAGTAAACAAGCAAGATGAATTAAAAGGGATGTAAACAATTGATAAAAAGCACTAGGGTGTCATGGGGTCATAGGGGATTCATGGGAATTGATCATACAAACATGTTCTCAAATTATAAGCAAGCAATTATTGTTGTGATGGATCGAGTTGGTTTATATCTTACAATCCTAGGAAAGTTTGGGTCCCGGAGCCGAATCGATTAGATTGTACAACACCTACAAGTCGACTTAGTCTTCCCTACTCAACAACATGCATGGTCTAATGATACTCGAGTTGGTTTATGTCTTACAAGTCTCATTGAAAAGATAGGTGATGGGTAAAAAATGCAAGGATTCATAGGCTCACATTTCATCAAACATAACATGTGCATGAGTTGAGATCACAACAAGCAAGCAAATAAACTATGAAAGCATATTAATTTAAGCATGAATCATTCCCCATGTTGGTTTTCCCTAATTACCCATTAACCCTAGCTAAGGAACTACTCACTCATTATCATGTTGAACATGCTAGCAAGGTTGTCAATCATACCAACAAAGTGAAACATGATGAATAAATGAAAGTGATTAACAATAATTAAAGAGGGATTAAGAGAATTATACCTACTAATGATTCCAATAATAAAGCAAAGAATAAAAGAAGTACTTGATGCTTGATTGAGAGGTTGTCAATCTCCCAATAATAACCCAAATAATCTTCAATTACCCAAAATAAAGGATGAACAAGAGAGAGATTAAGGAAATAAAACTTGTATTAAAACTTGATTAATTGTTGATTACAATATTAAAGAGATATTTGATTGATATTAACTACACTAAAGATTGCTAAGAAAAACATGCTCTTCTAATTAGACTAATGGGGTATTTATAGTGGGGATTAGGTGGATGAATTAGGGTTAACTAAGGGCTTAAATGACGATTAAGTCCCTACTTAAGGAAACGCCGGTCTTTTTGGAAAGACTCCGGTCTCTAGGGAGACTTCGGTCTCTAGAAAAATATGTGCATCCTTCCTTGAAGCTTGAAGAAGACGAAATGGGGCTGCCTGAGAATCCGGGCGTCTTTAGCACGGGACGGGCGGATTCGGTGGTCTCTGCCCGGGCGTCTTGTGGAGAAGACGGGCGTCTTCTGGAGCTGCTGCCCAGGCGTCTTGGAGTGAAGACGCACGGATTGTGGTGGTGGAGACGGCGTCTTCTGGGGAAGACGCACGGATTGCTGTGCAGTCTCGTTTCTTCTTCTTTTCTTCCTTTTTCTTCATAAGATCCTTGGGGATTTCCTCGGGGATGCAAGGATCTTTTCTCATCATTGCCCATCTACTATAGTATGTACAAAGGCCTTCTAATCTTGTCTCTTCTTGATGCTTGGTCATTGAATTCAATCAATTTAGTCTCGTTTTGCCATGAAAATGCAAGGTTTGCACTCCTTTCCTACCAAGGGATCAAAACCTCAAAGAATATGCAAAACAAAATACTAAAGACAATAAATGACTCAAATATGCACTAAAAAGCATGGGAACAAGGCTAATTCGGGGACTAAATATGCTCTAATTATGGTCACATCAAATATCCCCAAACCGAACCTTTGCTCGTCCCGAGTAAAGAGGTGACAAAGACTAGGACCATTATTTAAACTAACCTAATAACATAGCCGATATGAGACAATTAGCGGGTCTCACTCCGCCCCTTCAACTCACAACAAGACAACCATGAGGTAGGATGCCTTCTTTTAAGGCAAGGTGGGTCTTGCCAAAATGGCGACACATCCAAACATTAAGCACACAAAATAAAATAATGGATTCATCTACAAAAGAATAGCCACTTTCCTCATCTAAGTGCCGGAAATTATCTACAAGAGAAGCAATTTAAGGGTACACACTCCTTCATAGATGCAATTTCTTCAAACTACTAAGCCTAGAAGGATACCAATAAATCACCTCCAAGTTGTGTCAAGCTAGAGTACCTTTGTCCTCAATCGTTAAATGCTTTTGTCAAGAATAGACTCCCTATGGTGTTAGAAACACTGGAGGATCGCGGAATTCCCCCTCATGCCTAGACAAGAAGAAGGGTCGTCCCCTCTCTACCATGCACAAAAATGGATACGATGGATAAAGGGATCGATAGATATTCGAGTTTCACTTTGGGAGTTTGCTTTTGTTTTTGTTTTTCCCCCCAATTTCTTGGGGCATTTGACATTTGAGAACACTTTCTTGCCATTTCTTTTTGATTTTTGGCATTTCAACACTTGACAACTTTCAACTTTTCTTTGCATTTCTCTTTGAACATTTTCAAAGTCACCCCATATGTAGTGAGGGTGGCTTATATTTGAAGCTTTAGGAGTTCTATTTTTGCTCCTCTTATCATTTGATGCATTTTTTTGCAAACTTTCTTTCACTTTTCATTTCATTGAACTCAAATTGATTTCTTTTTGTGCCCATTCCCTTTGATGAC
Source organism: Silene latifolia (assembly GCF_048544455.1). Taxonomy (NCBI): domain Eukaryota; kingdom Viridiplantae; phylum Streptophyta; class Magnoliopsida; order Caryophyllales; family Caryophyllaceae; genus Silene; species Silene latifolia. The sequence goes on along the minus strand of NC_133537.1, from coordinate 252,989,215 downwards.
AAAATTGATGTGGTAGAACATGGATGATGGATGGATGCATGGTTTCAAGGGTCGCCTTGGAATAAACGGTAGCCAAGGAGTTATCACACCACAAGGTACTCTTGACTAGGCCTTAATCCATGGGTCAAAGGATACTAGCATGACACATCCTAGGGTGTTTTACGAGTATTCTAACAAGCAAAGTCTTAAGAAGAAAAAGCATCTACTAGGGCCTATATACACTTGTCAAGCTTCCCAAGTAGACGGTTTCGCAAAATTTTTCTAACATGCAAACTACATGCCATGATGCAACTAGCATATAAACATCCTAATGCAAATGATTCTACCAACTAATATGACATATACACTAAATGCAAGTCCTAAGTTCACATTGTTATACCACATCAATCAAAATAAAGCCACATAGTCATTAACATAAAGAGAAAAAAGGAGATTGCAAAGATCAAAACCATGCGGTCTTCAATATCCTCATGTCTCGGATGTGGCGTAGTCGATCAATGTGAATAAGGATAAAACAAACACAATATATATAATAATATATACATGACTATACTACAAAGGAAATGAACTTGTTTTTGGTTTTTCAATTTTTCAAATTTTTATGGTTTTTCGAAAATTTTCAATTTTTTTGGATTTTTGAATAAGAGTCAAGTTAGAATTCCCCATCCCCACACTAATATGGGCATTGTCCACAATGGCCAAAATGATGGAAAATCATGCAAACATGATGCATGAATTTTACTCTAAATGCAAGCTACACTAATCTACACTACATGATGCATGGTTTTTTTGTTTATGACGGAGAGCGTAATTTATATTACCTCCCGTTGCGTATGCATGTATTTCCCCAAACCGAGTTAGACATTATTTCTAATGTCCTAAGGATGGGTGTAGTTCATGCACACAAGATGCAATGCATGATACTAAATTTGTCATTTTGGATTTTCAAAAATGGGAATAATGAAATAAGAACACCTCAATGGGGCCGATGTGTTAGTCCTCTATGTTGCTAGGACTATTCCAACCATGATCAAGATTAAATAAAATACAAGTTAACAAAACGTAAACTTCTTTCATGAAAATTTGAAACTAGAGAGAAGAGATGAAGAAACTTCACTTAAACTTGAGATGGGTGCCTCACGCCCGCTCCATCTAGCTATGAAGTAATCCTCTAGAGATCGCCGTCATCTCCCTCTAGATCACTATCCCATATCTCTTTTGATGCATCACTCGTGTTCGGGTCCATGAACTCGTCCTCTTCACTTTCAAGCTCCACCGTGTCCCCTCCGCAAGAATTGTTGCTCCCTTCCTCTTGTCTCCCGTTTGCCCCTTCATTTGCCCTTTCCGAATTGGGGAAGAGTAAGTCCATTTGTGCCCAAGAGGGAAATGCTCCCTCTTCACTAACCTTTCCCTTATAAATCATATCGTGGTATTGAGGATATAGTGCATAGTAATTGTCCACGGTAGCTTCATATTGTCGGTAGTGCAAATCTTGTAGAATTCCCGTGACAAAGTCATCACGGGGTAGGATAAAGGGGTTGGGATGGTTGTACGGTTGATAAGGAAATGGGTAGAGAGGCACTTTAATCTTCTCACTTGAGATTGTTGCTCTTGTTGTTGTTGTTGTTGGGGATTTGGAGGTGGTGGTGCTTGTCTTGCTTGGGTTGGGTTTGGAGGGATGAGGTAGGATGGGATTGGTGATAAAGGACCTCTTCTTGGGGAAATTCGTGGTAGGCCGGTCATTGGTAGATAAATCGGATCACTTCCTTTCGTTATCCACTTGATCCGCTTATCAACCCCCTCAAGGGTTATCCAATGATGATGAATACGAAGAAGATCTTCATTTATCCTCGTGTTTCCCGAAAGAGGAGCATACTCATTATTCTCATTGAATTTCGGATTGAAATGCTTCGTAAGCCTAGTAATGAGCCCTCCATTTACAATGTGTTTCATCCCATCATCATCACCATTCCTAAACTTTGCCCATTTTTCGAGTAGCACAAGAGGCGCATTGAAGTGGTACACACTTCTTCCTTGAATATTGAGGTAAGATTCCATGAACACAAGATCAAGTTGATTCACAATCACCGGATCTCGGTGAGCAAGGAGGGTGCCGGAGAGGAACCGGTAAGTGAGTCTCAAAATCGGATTTTGGATATGAAAAGCGAGACACTCCTTGGTGTGTATGAAATCTCGGCCGGTCATGGCCCTCCATAAAGGTTCAACACTGTATTTCTTTGGCTTCGATGTCCGGGTAGGCGAAACATCGAGACCAAGCACATTTGTGAATTCCACAAGGGTCATCATTCTTGAAATATTTTCCAACCTAAATTCTATTCATATTGTTTTATTCAAGGTTGTAATCTTCAAAAAGCTCAAAAACTCAAGCACAAGGGATCGGTAAGTTTGCTCATACATGTGGAAACGGGTAGAGAGACCAAATACTTCAAAGAGAGCTTCCACTTGGTGATAAATCCCAAGTTTCCTTAAAGTATTATGACATAAAAACTTAGTAGGGAGAATGTTCTTACTAAGAAGCCGGTGGAAGACTAGTCTTTGCACATCATTGACGAATTCGACATTTGAGAAGTCATCAAGTCTTGTAAGATCCACGATTTCTTCATGCTCCCTTCTTAATGTGTTGATGTGGGAGGTAGAAGAACTTCCTCTTACCCTTGGTCTCCTCCCATCCCTAAAAGAAGATCTCCTTGGTGCCATTCTTTGATTATTGAGCTGGGATTTTTGATTTGTTAAAGAATAAAGATGCTCCTTGTGGATTGAATGTTGCCTTTGAAACCCTAAGAATTTGAGGCTTTTTTATTTTGTGGGGTAAAAGAGTGATTGGGATATGCTTTGGAGTCATAAAAAGGTGGGTTTTTATAATACAAGTGGAAGGAAAGGTGATGTGTCACAAATTGTGTGGTGGGGTGTAATAAAATTAAGAAAAGTCGGGCCGAATTATCGCAGGAAGACGGGCGGATTCGAGCATAAGACGCTCGGATTCAAGCTTCTCGGGACGGGCGGATTTAAGCGAAGACGCCCGGATTCTGTCACAGTTAACTTTCCAAAAATATGACGCCATCAAGACGGACGTCCCGACCCCAAGACGCTCAGATTCTCTGAAGACGAGACGGGCGTATTTTCCAAAAGACGGACGGGTTCTGAGACAGTGAGATTTCTTGAAATGCACAGGCAAAAAGACGGCCGTCTTTCTGCAAAGCCAGGCGGATTCCTTAGGACAAGCATCTTCCCTGCTGAGACGCTCGGATTCTTCGACAGTCCCAAACTTTTCAATTTCACAGCTTAGAGGGACGGACGGATTCTTCATAAAACTCCCGGATTCCAGCAGGACGGGCGAATTCCAATGAAGCCGCTCGGGTTCCAGCTGCGAATTTTTCCTTTGATTTCCTTTCCTCTCATAGATGCTTCCCCACACTTGAAGATTGGTTCCTTCCTTCATTCAAAATTCGTTAGTGACCCTCCCTCACTTACTGTGACACCCTCATTTTTAGCGTTAAATAAACACGTAAATTCTACAGAAAAACTGACAGGATATGTTTGTAATTGGTTCAACTAGATAAAACCTGTAATTTTAAAAACTTTTCTAAACCATTCACAAACATTTCCAAATGAAGAGTGCCAAAACCTGCAAAAACTAACTAACTAATTTACATAACATAGCTAAAGTCGCGAGAATAAAGTGATACAAACCAAAGTAAGAGAGGGAGACATATGTCCCTCCAAAATATAAACACAACCATAAGTTTAAAGGTTTACTACAAAATATAACCAAACTAGGTCCAAGGTTCTTTTGCTCGCTAGCTCGTCCATGTACCCCATCTAAACATCATCAACCCACAATCGCATTTTATACAAACACGAAAGCCACAATTCAATGGGGAGTAACTTCGAGTCCTCCCACCACGAAATGTCATAATTAATATAACATGTAAACATAAGAGTATGAATATGAATAACACATAGCCTTAGCATATAGATGCTAGACAATCATGGTTATCATGTGAACAACAATACAACACACATAGTCCTAGCATGTGAATACTAGACCGACTCATACTACACTATCATGTGAATCACATAACATCCAGGAATCCAAACTCTATCAACCATAGCCGGCTTGCATCTCACCTTCTATGATTCATAGAATCATCAAACAAGAAAGGACAATATATCAAAGACAGGCATAAGTTCTTAGCACGGTCAATAGTCACTCAGAACTCGAGTCTATACCACGAGGTAGGGAAGGTAATCGAACCGGTATCTTGGCTCAGAGGTTCTATCAAAACATGGCCAAGACACAACACAACCCTAGCCTAAAATCTGCGCAGACCTAGACATGCGGATACACACCACCGCACCCAAGACCCACAATTTTTTTAAAACAAAGTGAGTACCCTAAGGAGTCCACCAAAGGGTTGGCTAGTACTTAAGCTGACCACTTACTCTCAAAATAAGTAACGAGGTCATGCCCCAACTTGGATATAAACCCACCAAGTCAGGAACACAAAGGCTACTGAGCGGTGAACATATACTCGTCAAAGACTATAAAGACCTATCTATGACAAACACAACAATACCACACATATAAGCAAACACCAACAACACAATCCCCAGTATTAATGGTACTCATAACCTTTATATATTCAATTACCCAAATTATAAGAATGAGAAACCAACCTGCAAGAAGTATTCAATACCAGTTCCATTTCAAGCACTATTAACAATATTAAAGGTTTCAGGGAATCTAGGGCCGTTTTTACAATATAAGAAACCATTCATATCAACCAACAACACATGTGAAATAAAAACATAATAAATGGCCTAAAACAAGAATAAGGCCAATTATCCATTTCACACAATAATTTCATCCAACCGAATTTTTACCCGCAACCCCACTGCGACAGGTGCGGGTTCAATCGCGGCCAACCAATCACACAATTGACTCGACATCGATTCACCAAAGGGACCAAGGCTCAGTTTTCGGCATAATCATCCAAACATTGCAATTATCGCTATAAAATTCATTTTAAGCCTATTCATTACAATTTCATATCATAACCTATCCTAACATGTGCCAACTACCAATATAAGCATAACTTTACCATCAACATTATATTTACTATTATCATTATTCAATTCATAAGACTACCCATATGTTACTTATACTAAATATAACGTTAATAAACCCGAAACTACGAGCAACGCATGAAAAATCGCGAAGACAAGCAACGGGCCGACCCGGGCCAACCCAGGGCTGCCGTGGGCCTGCACGGGCCTGCCGGGCCTGCTGGGCCTGCCTGGCCAAATGGGCCGCCACCCCCAAACCCTCCATTTCTCCATTTTTGTTCATTTTAACATCGTTTTAAGCATCAATTATTCATTCCCATTTCATTTCCATACTAATATGTGAACTTAAACTTACAAAAGACATGATTTTAACCCATATTTTCATGTGAAATAAACCACTCAAGTAACATTCACAAAATCATACAAAAAGCAAAGAATGTGACATTTATTCGTCGAGTAACTCGAAATATGTTACCTTAAGCTAGAAAAAGGCAAAATAACCCTTGAGAAAACCCTAAAAGCAGTAGCTACCCATCATCCTCTACTATATAGGAGTCCCCTATATCATCCTCATAATCTTCACCTATTAAAAAACAACAAAAACACCATAATAATTACAAAAACCGAAATTATGCCCAAAATCATCTTAAATCTACATAATGAAAACTGAAATTAAAACATACTAGGATTTAGATCTTGAAGAGAGGATTCCGAAAATATAAATTTTGCGAAAATCGGACTAGAAACGAAGAAGTTATGATGAAATTACGATTGTAAGTTTATTTGTTTTTTTTTTTTGTGGATTTCGGTCAAGAGGCAAAGGAAGCCTTAGGAAGAAATAGGAAGGAAGGGGAAGAAGGTGGGCCGTGGAAAGGGAGAAAGGAGCGGGAATTTGGCGGAATTTCATTAGTCGGTTTTGGCTCGTTTCGACGATAATTTCGACGATAATTAGAACCGTTTGTCAAATGCAAATTCCGACAATGCCAAAGTTCTTAAACACGAGATTACAAGAAGATTGAGTACTCATATGACCCATTTCCAAAATCGTTTGCCCAATTTTCACAAGAATTGCCATTTTTCCCGATATACCCTTATTTCGAAATAAAAGGCTTTTACATGGTTTAAACTATTTTTAAACATTTCGAAACTATCAAAAATAAATACTTTACTTCAAAACATAATAGAATTATATTTCATTGAATTATTATTACTTCAAATACATTAATATTAAATTCAACTTGATTAAAAAAATTACTTCCGCAATATAATAACGGTCCGAAATTACGGGGTGTTACAATCATCCCTCCTTTTAAGAAGTTTCGTCCTCGAAACTTGCAAGTAGAAAACGAAAATACAATAAGGACGAACTCAATTTTCCAAGGGCGAAAATCAAAACATTCAAAACAAATTGGAATTTCAAAAGATGATCCTTCAAAAGGGGTTAAGAAAACTTTCAAAAGCACGATGTCCATATCCAGGGAATGAGAGAACTCTTGATGCATGCAAGCGCGCTATCATTCCGGATCAAGGACAAATCAAAATACGAAATCATTCGCCGATAAGTGCGAACTAGTTATCGACGTCTCCAATAACGAATCCACGACAACGAATCAACGCCAAAACAAAATGAAAGCGAAAGGTCAAATGCAATTGTTATAGAAAAATGGTAAATCATTTTTCAAACTTTACCAGAAGTCAAGTTTTCAAATATAATACAAATTTTAACAATGAATCGAAAAGTTAACTCACATTGGTCCGAAATTACACAAAACGAGAAATAGCTTAGGTATCAAATCGAACACTAAGGTTGAAAGAAAGTGAGAAATCATTTTCAAATGTTATAGAAAGAGGTCAATTTGTAGATTTAACTCCAAATTTAAAATAATGAACCAAAAGTTTACTCAAACTAGATAGAACCTTTGCAAGATGGAAAACAACTCGGGAACGAGAAGTGGAACTCGCGATAGGGAACTCACACCCAACAGACAAGAAGGAATTGAACTCTTAAAGGTGGAATTTTTGGATGAAGTCAATAAAGATGTCAACGAACAAGACGCTTTACTCAAAAGGTCAAATGAGTTCCAAAAAGGCGAACTCAACGGAACAAGCCAGAATAGCAAGAATGACAATTGTCGGAGATCGGAATTAAGAAGATCGGTACATCGAGAAAGGTTCACTCAATTTTCCAACCACAGAGTCATCCTACTAGGTCCTCCGAACATCAACAGGGCAACAACCAGAGGCCACACTAATCCAAAGAGCCATCTGAACCACTCATCGACAAGTCTACTTATAAGCTAATCCTTGAGACAATCATATCCGCTACAATTATAACTTAACAATTTCCCAATCAAAATGTTTCCACCAATATCCTCCACCGAACAAAATCAAAATCCAAGGTCGAAACTAGTAACAATATTATACCCTTACCAAGATTCAATATTCCCAAACGCATTCATGCTTGAAACTAACCCACAAACAACAAGTTGCACTATCCAATCCATAATTAGCACTAACTATAAGATAAATGGGTTCATCACACAAATCATCTGATCGGTTTACTCAAGATTCACTATCCTACTTCCCAACAATATTCCAATTCCAATAGAAGGATTCCTCAAAGGATTAAATATAAGGTCCAAACTTACAATAACATTCCACAAACTTAGCTATCAATCCCCAATACCGTAAAGTAAGGCTCAAATGACAAACGAACAATCCCCGAACGAACAATGCCCAAAACAAATCCAAAATAACCATAGAAATACTCCACCAAGGTAAACTAATCCCATTAGTCTCATCATCAAATCGAAACCAAAGTAAGTCTTATACCACCGAATCACGCGAACCTCAAATCGCAAGGAGACTACAACATTGCCATCATAAGAATTCCATCAAAAATCTAGCTCTCATATTACATGGTCAAATACAGACACAAACTCCTACACCAATTCCCGACAAAAATCCTCAAATCACATCCCACTAACTCTGTAAACATGGTCAACAAGGTACCAACTATACTAAGTAGATAAGGAGTGATAACGGGATAGAGAAACGGTAAAATATTTTCGAAGGGTGCATGAGCATGACAAGTTAGGAAACTAAGGAGTCGGACCGTAAAGATAACGGTTGACAGAAATAAGAGGTACTCGAGTTAAGAAGATATCTCAGGCAAGAAAAAGATACGTAAGCTTCGGCATAAAAACAGGGTTCAACGAACGCTAAAGAGAAGGAGAGGAGAACAGAAGCGGCATAATGAAAGGGTTACCGCTTAACCAAACACTCCTCAAAGCTTATGATCGCTATGATAAGATTACATCACTAAGGTGCTCAACAAAGACTCAAAAGTCTGCCCAATCATAGGACTAACAAGGACTCCACAATGGTAGGTTTTCCTCAATTCAATTGGTTCCAAGAGCCAAAATCAATTCACCACACAAATTCATTTGTTACCATCCAAGTCCCAAAGTATCTCCTTTACAATTCTCGTCATCGAACTTCACTTGCTATGTCATCCCCAAGTACCATGGCTTGTTTACTCTATCATCTCACCACTTCATACTTCTAGTCTCCGATACCATAAATTAGAATCACATCTTTGAACTCACGAACTACATCGAACAATTTTCCACCAAAATTCCCAAATTCAGGTATGATTAATAAGATCAACCACGTGTTCTCAAATTCCAAAAGGTCAACAAGGGCTACTCTAAACTAGATTTGGTCAACTCAAAAGGTTTAACAGCCTAACTAATTCCAAAGTACGATACCAATCCATTAAGCAACGTCAATATCCTATTGTATTCCTTTCAAGGCCTACAAAGATTGGGGCTAACTATCATTCCTTTAATTCTCCACAAGAAACATCGAGACTCTCAAATGAAGTAGCTTAGGTTCATTCCAACTTATGTGCTAAGGTAGTACCCATGCTCAATCACCTATAACAAACAAGCTCTCAATAGACATAAATCCCAAGGTGTTTCTCAACTCACTAGGCTCTCACATCAAGCACAACTAACAAGACTAACCAAAGGATCCCAAGTTATCTTCTCATATACAACTCAAACCTTAAACAATCAATTTCTCAACTCGTTCACGCCCTCCAATGATACATTCACTCACCCCAAGGTACGAGGCTCAGTCAAAAACATTCTCTCAAAACCGGGTTCTCTTGAACAAGGGGACTATCCTGCGGAATAAAAGGAAGGGGTCCACAAGGACTCTTATTATAAGAAGAAAACGAACCAAGGATGAATCGGGAGAAAGAATAGAAGAGTAGTTACCAAGGCGAAAGAAGAGGAATTAGAAAGACGAATAGACAACGAGATTGAAAGATTAAGGTAAGGTATACTGAATACGAAAAGAAATATCGAGAAAGTGGAAGCATCCTTCATTTGGCATAACCAATCTTCAACATTCGAACGCCACTCATTCTTGGTCACCAACGAGTAAGATCACGGTCATAGCTTCAACGGCACGAAAACTAATAACTAACAATTAACAAACCTAGCTTGTAGGATTGCATTATCTACGTTTCTTGGAGGGGCCATCTTGCAAAAGAGAACATTGGTTAGCACCTAACAAATAGCAATCACAAACAGGCTACCACATAAAATCCTAAATCTACCCATCCTACCCATCTCTCAAGTTTATTATTTAAAAGTCAAGTTATTTATATTGGGGTGCACAAACGTGCGTCGGGAGCAAATATGCTCTGGTACCAACTGTGACACCCTCATTTTTAGCGTTAAATAAACACGTAAATTCTACAGAAAAACTGACAGGATATGTTTGTAATTGGTTCAACTAGATAAAACCTGTAATTTTAAAAACTTTTCTAAACCATTCACAAACATTTCCAAATGAAGAGTGCCAAAACCTGCAAAAACTAACTAACTAATTTACATAACATAGCTAAAGTCGCGAGAATAAAGTGATACAAACCAAAGTAAGAGAGGGAGACATATGTCCCTCCAAAATATAAACACAACCATAAGTTTAAAGGTTTACTACAAAATATAACCAAACTAGGTCCAAGCTTCTTTTGCTCGCTAGCTCGTCCATGTACCCCATCTAAACATCATCAACCTGTCAATCACATTTTATACAAACACGAAAGCCACAATTCAAATGGGGAGTAACTTCGAGTCCTCCCGACCACGAAATGTCATAATTAATATAACATGTAAACATAAGAGTATGAATATGAATAACACATAGCCTTAGCATATAGATGCTAGACAATCATGGTTATCATGTGAACAACAATACAACACACATAGTCCTAGCATGTGAATACTAGACCGACTCATACTAACCTATCATGTGAATCACATAACATCCAGGAATCCAAACTCTATCAACCATAGCCGGCTTGCATCTCACCTTCTATGATTCATAGAATCATCAAACAAGAAAGGACAATATATCAAAGACAGGCATAAGTTCTTAGCACGGTCAATAGTCACTCTGTAACTCGAGTCTATACCACGAGGTAGGGAAGGTAATAGAACCGGTATCTTGGCTCAGAGGTTCTATCAAAACATGGCCAAGACACAACACAACCCTAGCCTAAAATCTGCGCAGACCTAGACATGCGGATACACACCACCGCACCCAAGACCCACAATTTTTTTAAAACAAAGTGAGTACCCTAAGGAGTCCACCAAAGGGTTGGCTAGTACTTAAGCTGACCACTTACTCTCAAAATAAGTAACGATGTCATGCCCCAACTTGGATATAAACCCACCAAGTCGAACACAAAGGCTATTGAGCGGTGAATATATACTCGTCAAAGACTATAAAGACCTATCTATGACAAACACAACAATACCACACATATAAGCAAACACCAACAACACAATCCCAGTATTAATGGTACTCATAACCTTTATATATTCAATTACCCAAATTATAAGAATGAGAAACCAACCTGCAAGAAGTATTCAATACCAGTTCCATTTCAAGCACTATTAACAATATTAAAGGTTTCAGGGAATCTAGGGCCGTTTTTACAATATAAGAAACCATTCATATCAACCAACAACACATGTGAAATAAAAACATAATAAATGGCCTAAAACAAGAATAAGGCCAATTATCCATTTCACACAATAATTTCATCCAACCGAATTTTTACTCGCAACCCCACCCTGCGACAGTACGGTTCAATCGCGTGACCAATCACACAATTGACTGACATCGATTCAGTCAAAGGGACCAAGGCTCAGTTTTCGGCATAATCATCCAAACATTGTAATTATCGCTATAAAATTCATTTTAAGCCTATTCATTACAATTTCATATCATAACCTATCCTAACATGTGCCAACTACCAATATAAGCATAACTTTACCATCAACATTATATTTACTATTATCATTATTCAATTCATAAGACTACCCATATATTACTTATACTAAATATAACGTTAATAAACCCGAAACTACGAGCAACGCATGAAAAATCGCGAAGACAAGCAACGGGCAGACCCGGGCCAACCCAGGGCTGCCGTGGGCAAACACGAAAGCCACAATTCAGTGGGGAGTAACTTCGAGTCCTCCCAGCCACGAAATGTCATAATTAATATAACATGTAAACATAAGAGTATGAATATGAATAACACATAGCCTTAGCATATAGATGCTAGACAATCATGGTTATCATGTGAACGACAATACAACACACATAGTCCTAGCATGTGAATACTAGACCGACTCATACTACACTATCATGTGAATCACATAACATCCAGGAATCCAAACTCTATCAACCATAGCCGGCTTGCATCTCACCTTCTATGATTCATAGAATCATCAAACAAGAAAGGACAATATATCAAAGACAGGCATAAGTTCTTAGCACGGTCAATAGTCACTCTGTAACTCGAGTCTATACCACGAGGTAGGGAAGGTAATCGAACCGGTATCTTGGCTCAGAGGTTCTATCAAAACATGGCCAAGACACAACACAACCCTAGCCTAAAATCTGCGCAGACCTAGACATGCGGATACACACCACCGCACCCAAGACCCACAATTTTTTTAAAACAAAGTGAGTACCTTAAGGAGTCCACCAAAGGGTTGGCTAGTACTTAAGCTGACCACTTACTCTCAAAATAAGTAACGAGGTCATGCCCCAACTTGGATATAAACCCACCAAGTCAGGAACACAAAGGCTATTGAGCAGTGAACATATACTCGTCAAAGACTATAAAGACCTATCTATGACAAACACAACAATACCACACATATAAGCAGCTGACCAACAACACAATCCCCAGTATTAATGGTACTCATAACCTTTATATATTCAATTACCCAAATTATAAGAATGAGAAACCAACCTGCAAGAAGTATTCAATACCAGTTCCATTTCAAGCACTATTAACAATATTAAAGGTTTCAGGGAATCTAGGGCCGTTTTTACAATATAAGAAACCATTCATATCAACCAACAACACATGTGAAATAAAAACATAATAAATGGCCTAAAACAAGAATAAGGCCAATTATCCATTTCACACAATAATTTCATCCAACCGAATTTTTACCCGCAACCCCAGCCTGCGACAGGTACGGGTTCAATCGCGGCTGACCAATCACACAATTGACTCGACATCGATTCAAATCAAAGGGACCAAGGCTCGATTTTAGGCATAATCATCCAAACATTGCAATTATCGCTATAAAATTCATTTTAAGCCTATTCATTACAATTTCATATCATAACCTATCCTAACATGTGCCAACTACCAATATAAGCATAACTTTACCATCAACATTATATTTACTATTATCATTATTCAATTCATAAGACTACCCATATGTTACTTATACTAAATATAACGTTAATAAACCCGAAACTACGAGCAACGCATGAAAAATCGCGAAGACAAGCAACGGGCCGACCCGGGCCAACCCAGGGCTGCCGTGGGCCTGCACGGGCCTGCCGGGCCTGCTGGGCCTGCCGGGCCAAATGGGCCGCCACCCCCAAACCCTCCATTTCTCCATTTTTGTTCATTTTAACATCGTTTTAAGCATCAATTATTCATTCCCATTTCATTTCCATACTAATATGTGAACTTAAACTTACAAAAGACATGATTTTAACCCATATTTTCATGTGAAATAAACCACTCAAGTAACATTCACAAAATCATACAAAAAGCAAAGAATGTGACATTTATTCGTCGAGTAACTCGAAATATGTTACCTTAAGCTAGAAAAAGGCAAAATAACCCTTGAGAAAACCCTAAAAACAGTAGCTACCCATCATCCTCTACTATATAGGAGTCCCCTATATCATCCTCATAATCTTCACCTATTAAAAAACAACAAAAACACCATAATAATTACAAAAACCGAAATTATGCCCAAAATCATCTTAAATCGACATAATGAAAACTGAAATTAAAACATACTAGGATGTAGATCTTGAAGAGAGGATTCCGAAAATATAAATTTTGCGAAAATCGGACTAGAAACGAAGAAGTTATGATGAAATTACGATTGTAAGTTTATTTGTTTTTTTTTTTTTGTGGATTTCGGTCAAGAGGCAAAGGAAGCCTTAGGAAGAAATAGGAAGGAGGGGGAAGAAGGTGGGCCGTGGAAAGGGAGAAAGGAGCGGGAATTTGGCGGAATTTCATTAGTCGGTTATGGCTCGTTTCGACGATAATTTCGACGATAATTAGAACCGTTTGTCAAATGCAAATTCCGACAATGCCAAAGTTCTTAAACACGAGATTACAAGAAGATTGAGTACTCATATGACCCATTTCCAAAATCGTTTGCCCAATTTTCACAAGAATTGCCATTTTTCCCGATATACCCTTATTTCGAAATAAAAGGCTTTTACATGGTTTAAACTATTTTTAAACATTTCGAAACTATCAAAATAAATAATTTACTTCAAAACATAATAGAATTATATTTCATTGAATTATTATTACTTCAAATACATTAATATTAAATTCAACTTGATTAAAAAAATTACTTCCGCAATATAATAACGGTCCGAAATTACGGGGTGTTACACTTACTCTCATGGAAAGAGTTTATGTTTATGATTAAAGAAATGCAATAAAATTATAAATACAAGTTACAGGGTTAGTATATTTACAAGTGGTGGTTTAGGGAGGACTCCACCAAACTCTCCTTTTTGATGGTTCTTTCAAGGATGAGAAGGCCCGAGGTAGGTGACCTCGACCTCTCCAATAAACGCTCCCTCATAGTATGGCTTCAACCATTGACCATTGACTTTGAACTTGCTTCCATCTTCCGCCTTGATTTCAAAATCTCCATATTTTCCAACTTCGGTTATCACATATGGACCCATCCATCTAGAGTTCAACTTTCCCGGAAAAAGTCGGTAGCGGGAATTGAATAGAAGGACTTTGTCCCCTTTGTGCAAGGCCTTTTGTCTAATCCTCTTATCATGGAGCAATTTCGTCCTTTCTTTGTAAATCTTGCCGTTCTTATAGGATTGTAGTCGGAATTCCTCCAACTCTTGAATTTGACTTATCCTCTTTTGGCCACTCAATTTCAGATCAAGATTAAGTGCTCGGATTGCCTAAAAAGCTTTGTACTCCAATTCGATTGGCAAATGACATGCTTTTCCATAGACAAGCTTGTAAGGGGAGGCTCCTATGGGAGTTTTATAGGCCGTTCTATAAGCCCAAAGAGCATCATCAAGCTTTGTGCTCCAATCCTTTCGGGTCTTGTTCACAACTTTCTCAAGGATTTGTTTGATCTCTCTATTTGAAACTTCAACTTGATCGCTTGTTTGAGGATGATATCCCAAGCCGGTTCTATGTTGAACACCATATTTGGTCAAAAGAGATGCAAGTTTCTTCTCATGAAAATGCGTTCCTCCATCACTTATGATTGCTCTAGGAACTCCAAATCTTGGGAAGATTATTTTCTTGAAGAGCTTAGTGACCGTTTTTGCATCATCATTTGGAGTGGCAATTGCCTCCACCCACTTTGAGACGTAGTCTACGGCCACAAGGATGTACTTATTCCCATTGGATGTCACAAAGGGACCTTGGTAGTCGATCCCCCAAACATCGAAGATCTCCACCTCTAGAATGCCCCTTTGTGGCATTTCGTTCCTCCAAGAGATATTCCCCGTTCTTTGACAAGCATCGCAATGAATGATGAATTCCCTTGTGTCTTGAAACATTGTAGGCCAATAGAAGCCCGATTGAAGAATTTTTGCAATGGTTCTCCTTGATCCATGGTGCCCACCATAGGGTGATGAGTGACATCCTTCCAAGATTCCTTGGACTTCCCATTGAGAGATGCATTTCCGGTAGAGCCCATCACTGCACTCCTTGTAGAGGTTTGGGTCATCCCAAAAGTACCTCTTTACTTCGAATAAGAACCTTTTTCTTTGGTTGTGGTTCAAATTTGGAGGGAGTACTTTTCCAACAATATAGTTAGCATAATCGGCAAACGATGGGGTGATGTGCCTTTCAAGTTGTGTTTGAATGGCCATAAAAAAATCGTCGGGAAATGAGTCATTGATCGGGGTTTCTCCATGTTCATCATGAAACCGGATCCTTGACAAGTGATCCGCCACTACATTTTTGGCTCCTTTCTTGTCTTTTATTTCCAAGTCAAATTCTTGAAGAAGCAAAATCCATCTCAACAACCTTGGTTTTGCCTCCTTTATCAAGAGATGTCGGAGAGCACGGTGATCCGAAAATACAATCACCTTGGATCAAAGTAAGTAGGAACAGAATTTGTCCAAGGCATAGACAATAGCAAGAAGCTCCTTCTCGGTGGTATCATAAATCACTTGGAAGGGATCAAGAGTCTTGCTTATATAATAGATGGCATGAAGAGCTCTTCCTACCCGTTAGCCAAGAACCGCTCCAACGGCGTAGTTACTAGCATCACACATAATCTCGAACGGTAGTTCCCAATTTGGAGGTTGAATGATCGGTGCTGAGATTAGTGCTTCCTTGATTCTATTAAAGGCTTCAACACACTCATCAGTGAAATGGAATTGGGCATCTTTAAGCAAGAGTTGAGTGAGGGGTTTCTCTATTTTCGAAAAATCTTTTATGAAACGGCGATGGAAACCCGCGTGACCGAGAAAACTTCTCACCCCTTTAACATTCACGGGAGGGGGGAGTTTCTATATCACCTCAACTTTAGCTTTATCGACCTCGATGCCCTTTTCCGAAATTAAGTGACCCAAAACAATTCCTTCATTGACCATGAAGTGACACTTTTTCCAATTTAAAACAAGACTAACTGTTAGAAATCTATATCTCATTACTTGACATATTCATATATGTGTTGATTTAATTTTAGTCATAAAATTAAAAGGTGATATTATGCATGCAAACTATAAAAGATATAAAGAAGAAATCATCATCATACATTGATATTTCGGATTTTGGGCACAAGTGAGTTCTTCTACTCACTTGTTCTTGAGCTTTCCAAATTTTGGATGAACAAGGATTCAAGTATAGAATCCCTCCCAAGGAATAATACCCAAGATGTACTCTTAACAAAATTAATATTATTAATACTAGAACAATATTAATTCAAATAAAAATGACCCAAAATATATTTTGTCCTCTTGGAATTTCGGTCAAGAGGAGGAAGAAGAAGGAAGAAATATTTTTATCTCTCTAAAAATATTTTGATGATATTAGAATGAATGATTTTTCACACACTTTGCATGTAGTGAATGTTAGCCAAAAAGAGCAAAAGACCCTTGGCTCTTTTACAAGGGAAACCGGGTAGGAGGGGTGGGAAATGGCCAATGCATGAGCTTGGTGCTCTTCACAAGAGGCACTAGGTTTGCATGGCTAGCTTTAGGAAAAATGCTCATGTTTTCCACTAACTCAATTTACATAATATATTGTTAATACCACCCCAATATTTCGGTCCATATAGAGATAAAATGGATTCCATTTTATCTTTGTCAAATTGTCAATTTGTCATATGTCACATGTCACATAAAATTGTTATGTATCTTTAACATATTAAAAATCAACGCATTAATAAAAATACGTCATATACAAAACTCGACTTAGTAATTCATAATTACTTGTACCAAAATATTTTACCAATTATAAATCACAACATCTTGTATTTATAATAATTTATTCATTCAAATGCAATTGTTTCCTTAAACAATAATTTCATCTAAGTAATAAAACAATTCGATTACTTAGACCGTATCTTATTTAATCAGATTATAATGAGATACGTAAATATTACTTCCAAAATCGTCCGTCAATTTTTAAGTAATTTAATTAACTCGTATCGTTATACGATTAATTAAATGATCAATTAAGAGTATTATCCTTTAGGTATGACCTAGGGGATCAACTGATCACCACCGTCGCACGACAGTAATGTCAAACTCTAGTCAGCCAATCATTACCGATATGTGTGGACCAGTTGAAAGTAAAATACTTCCCAAATGTATTCTTTAAAATGTGACTTAAACATGTGATCATTATGATCGACAGTTGTGATCGCATTATTGTCGAAGGACACATATTCCAACAATCTCCCACTTGTCCTCGACCAGTGTGCGTCACCAATTTTCTTGTCCTATTACTATCTCCCACTCAATGCAAGGTGTCTTTCAGGTCGTACTTGCAAGTGATCATATCGAGAGTGGTTTCCTCGATCTGGAGAATAACTGATTGACCGGATTTATCTACCATAGATATCTTCCGAGTGTGGCCACGCATTTCCAGTTCATTACTCCTCGAGTGGCCCTGAGATATTGTTATAACCCTGACTAGGGGTGGACAATTTCTATCGCACTCATTACCTTCGACTAGCCACAGCCATCATAACCCAAAATATGCCCATTTGACCCCATTTACGAAGGTCGTAGTAACACAAATCAAAGTTAATCTGAAACTGTGCCATCTTAGGCGAATAGTCTTTAGTCAAAAGAATCGACTCATTAGAATACTATAGTAGCTCTCGCCACGACCAGGCTATATAAATTTGCCAGAACTCTATAAGCGGTCATAAGGCCCGACAAAGTGTTCCTAACAGTCTGCCTATGTGATCGACTAGTCATCTCACATGACTCTATGGCACTTGAACTTGCCATCAATCGCATCACACTCTAGTCACTTCGAGACGTCACCTCATACAAGTGACTATGGGCAAATACTATGTTAATCCGTGTTCACTTTAACGGGGTTCAATTGTCACTACAACCCGTTTGGATGTAACAATGTATAGAGAAAAGATAAAAGACAAATGTGATTATGAACATGAACAAACAACACTTTTTATTTCATTTCAAAATCTAACAAAAACTTGGTACACGTTTAAGTCCCATGGACGCAACATGCCCATCATGCTTGGCCTGCGATAAAGGCTTGGTGAGCGGATCGGCTATGTTGTCATCCGTCCCAACCTTTCAAATCGCAATTTTCTTTCTTTCGATGAAATCTCTTATTACATGATATTTTCTAAGTATATGTCTAGATCTATTACTAGATTTTGGCTCTTTAGCTTGGAAGATCGTCCCACAATTATCACAATAGAGAGTGATGGGATCATTGGTGGTAGGTACTACTCTCAGACCTTCCGTGAATTGCCTGATCCACACAGCTTCCTTGGCAGCTTCTGATGCTGCAATGTACTCAGCCTCTGTTGTTGAATCCGCAATTACAGCTTCCTTGAAGCTTCTCCAGCTAACGGCACCACCATTGAGCATGAAAACGAAAGCAGCTTGTGATTTCATGTCATCTCTATCCGTTTGAAAAATCGAGTCCGTGTATCCATTAACACGCAGCTCGGTGTCTCCTCCAAACACTAAGATAGAATCCTTAGTTCTTTTTATGTACTTAAGGATGTTCTTGACGGCTATCCAGTGACTCTCACCTGGATTTCCTTGATATCTACTCGTCATACTCAAGGCATACGAGACATCAGGACGTGTGCATATCATGGCATACATGATTGATCCAACAGCGGAAGCATAAGGGATCATCTTCATGCGTTCAACATCATGGGGTTCGGAGGGAGATTGAGTCTTGCTCAATATAGTCCCAGTTACCATAGGTACCAAACCCCTTTTTGATTTGTCCATGCTGAACCGTCGAAGAATCTTATCAACATAATATTCTTGACTCAGTGCCAATATCCTCTTGGATCTATCTCTATGGATCCGAATACCTAATATGCGTTGTGCCTCTCCTAAATCCTTCATTTGGAAGTGGTTACCTAACCACTTCTTAACAGAAGACAACATTGGAATATCATTTCCAATGAGTAGTATGTCATCGACATACAAGATTAGGAACACAACATTGCTCCCACTAAATTTCATGTATAAACAAGGTTCCTCAACACTTCGAGTGAAACCATTCTCCTTTATAACGTGATTGAATCGATGATTCCAACTTCTAGATGCTTGCTTAAGACCATAAATGGATCTCTTAAGTTTGCACACTTTGTTAGGATTTTTAGAGTCAACAAAACCTTCGGGTTGTATCATGTACACCTCCTCTTCTAAATGCCCATTTAGAAAAGCGGTTTTGACATCCAATTGCCATATTTCATAATCATGAAATGCGGCGATCGCTAACAAAATCCGTATGGATCTTAGCATGGCTACGGGGGCGAAGGTTTCATCATAATGGAGACCTTGGACTTGGGTAAATCCTTTTGCCACTAGCCTAGCTTTGTAGACATCATCATGTCCTTCTATGCCATTCTTGACTTTGAATATCCATTTGCATTGAAGAGGTCTTGCCCCTTTAGGCAAATCTACCAAGTCCCAAACTTGGTTTTTATACATAGAATCCATTTCGGACTTCATGGCTTCAAGCCATAAGGAGGAATTTGGACTAGAGATTGCGGCCTTGTAGGTAGCGGCCTCGTCACTTTCTATAAGCAACACATCGAGTGTTCCATATTCTTCGATAAGTCCCACATATCGATCGGGATGGCAAATAACTCGGCCCGTTCTTCTAAGAGGGGGAGGGACAACCGTGCTAGATGACGAAGGAATATCTTCTTGCGTCTCTACCTCGGTTTGTGGCTCTTGAACTTCATCAAGTTCAAAATTTCTCCCACTCTGTCTCTTAGAAATTTCTAAGAAGACAGCCTCGCAATACACAAACACTTTGTTTTCTTAAGGTTTGTAGAAGTAGTAACCTCGAGAGGTTAAGGGGTAACCTACAAAGATGCATTGTTCGGATCTTGGGGCAAGCTTGTTGTCGTTCTTAGTTTTGACGTAAACATCACATCCCCAAATTTTCATGTAGGATATATTAGGAACTCTTCCTGTCCACATCTTATATAGAGTCTTTTCGGTTGTTTTTGTGGGACTATTATTCAAAGATCTAATTGCGGTTTGAATCGCAAATCCCCAAAACGAGTTTGGTAGCTCGGTTTGACTCATCATGGATCGAACCATATCAAGTAGGGTTCAATTTCTCCTTTCGGCAACACCATTGAGTTGTGGTGTTCCGGGTGGAGTAAGTTGTGATATAATACCACGACTTTTCAAGTGTGAATCGAATTCAAGGCTAAGGTATTCTCCACCACGATCGGATCGTAGTGCCTTAATCCTTTTGTTCACTTGGTTCTCTACTTCGTTTTGAAATTCTTTGAAATTCTCAAAAGCCTCACTTTTATGCTTCATTAAATAGTACCCATAACTACTTAAGTCATCGGTGAAGGTTATGAAGTAGTCATAATTTCCACGAGCGGTGATACTCATTGGTCTACATACCTCGGTGTGTATGAGTCCCAATAGTTCACTTGCTCGTGTCCCTTTACTGCTAAAAGGATTTCGAGTCATTTTGCTAAGAAGGCAATATTCGCATGTTCCATATGATTGAAAATCAAATGGTGTAATCACATTAGTCGAAATTAATCTTTTGATGCGATTCTCGTTTATGTGACCTAATCGACAATGCCAAATGAACGATTCATTTGGGTCACTTGATTTGAGTTTTTTTGATTGAATGTTATAAATATCATTAATTGGATTTGAGGTTTCTAAAATGTAAATGCCATTGATGGAAGAAGCTTGGCCTATAGCCAAATCATTCCTTGAAATAGTACAACGATTGTTCTTAATGACAAAACAAAATCCATCCATGTCTAGCATAGCGATAGAAATAATGTTTTTAGAGAGTGTAGGCACATACAAACAATTATGTAAATACAACTCAAATCCATTAGGTAAAGCTAATACATAAGTTCCTTTGGATTCGGCCGCTACTCGAGCTCCATTTCCAAGGCGTAGATCCACATCTCCTTTGCTAAGCCTCTTCACGTCTCTTAAACCCTGTAAATGATTACAAAGGTGAGAACCGCAACTGGTATCCAGTACCCATGTCGTAGTGGAAGTATAATTTATATCAATAACATAAATTTCCTTAGGAATTTTACCTTTTGGAACGATGATTCCTTCCCTTATATTTCGCAAATATACGGGATAATTCCTAAGCTAATGTCCCATGACATAGCAATAATGGCACTCATCATTAACTTGCTTGAAGTTTTTCACTTTCTTTCCCTTCTTCTTGAACTTTTTGCCCTTTGAAGCAAGAACTTAATTGCTTGAGCTCCCACTAGTTTTGGCATCTTTATCTTCCAGAGACAAAGATCCTATAGATTGTATGAGGCGGTCTTCCTGAGACGGGCTCACACGAGATCTAGTAGTAGTAGTAGGTGGTCTAGTAGAAGTGATGAAGTTAAGGTTTCCATCCGAACCTATCCCAAAATGAAGTTCTCTAGTAGTGTCGAAATCATTGTTGGAGCAAACGTCGTCAAAAACATTGTGGTATGACTCAATAGTTATCGGTGCGGTAGCGTTTGATGGATTCATTGTAATGAACTACAAGTATGGAGGAAAATGAAATATTAACATTTGTCTTTTTAATATCATACTTGTAAATAAACAAGATATGAGCATTTATATAGTGACCTCTACCCAACTATTATAAATGATTCCAAGACTCAAATTCATATCAACTTGGGCACGGTGTGGCCGATGAAACCCTTATCAATATAACTCGGTGGATTAACGCTTTAATCGATTCTACTTTTAGAACTCTTGGTCGATAAAATTACATTAACATTTATCTTTAGCCCAAAACACATCCGACAAGGGCACGGTGTGGCCGATGAAACCCTTATCAAAAACTTTTGTTGAGTTCAATCCAAATTTCGAATAAATGGGTCCATGATCCAAACTCACATTAATTTGGGCACGGTGCGGCCGATGAAACCCTCATCAACATGAATTTGGTGGATAGACATTTATCACCCATTTCCCTTACGTAACAAGGTTTGTACCCTGGTGTGGCCGAGTGCACTCCCTCACGAAATAGGTTTTCATGGTTTCTACTTTTTGGTAAGGCTAAGTCTCAATTGATTATTTTAGCGAGAGATCATGTCAATTTATTATCTATCACGTTTTAAGTGAACTAAAGCGGTGAATCTATGATAATTGTAATTGACACGGTCGATATACTCGATTAAATGATAATGTATGTTTTAGTTATGGCGATTTAGCGATCTATGCAACATATAAATAAAATGCAAAACATAAAAATAAATCCTAGTATGGCCTTCCTAAAATAGAAAATCTAATTAACTATTACATATTCGGAAACCAACTCCATTGGTCCCTTGAACTTCGGTTGAGGCACACATCTCGAGGTAACACCGTCTTTATGAATCGTCTTCCTTGAGTGATACCGTCTTCAAGGAACTCCGGAATAAATAAATAAATTACATAACAAATTACATAATTTCCTATTATACATATGTAATTAAAATAAAATAAATCTATTAAATTATAAAACGGTCATACGAGATCACAATAAATTACAACCGAATCGATATTCCCATACATTTCGGGTAATACCAATTAAAAACTAAGGCCATACTAAGTAAAATTACATAATTCAAAAATTACATAAAATAAAATTATGACAATCATAAATAAAATGCTGCATTATAATATGTATGAACATGCCCAATTTTATGCTAAATCGCCTTTAAGGAGCCAATATCGTATATTAAACGGTTTTTACGGATTTGCGTGATTTAACATTTTATAATCACAATAATTACATAAATTCATATTTATGCACAAGTTAATTACCCTAACCAACTTAGGACTCAAAATTAGTCTCCACTAACCATTTGACTATAATTAACTTATATATCTTAAAATTGTTCATTAATGGACTCAAAATTACAATAAAATGCTACAAACTTCAAATAAATCACAAAAAGTTCAAATAAATTCAAAATTTGAAATTTAAACTTATGAACATTCTGGAAAAATACCATGACACTCATAATGTTAAAAAAACTTAGGTTAAAATTTCGTAAAATTATCGGAAAAACAATGTTGCGGTTTATCGAATTTATTAATTATAATCATAAAAACATGAGGAAAAATAAATTCATCAACTTTTCAATTTTATATCTGAAATGGGTAATAAAATGCAACATATGCCGTTTTTCCTTAGTCATGGAGTATGTTTTAGCAATTATTCACTAATTAAGTCACTATTTATGCTATTTTTCATCAAAAATTCATAAATCATGCATAAAGACTTCAATATAGCCTATTATTTTACACACATCTTGTAAAATTGCATGTGACAACACACTAAATTTCTATGACCAGATTCGAAATATTTCTCATATTAACCTATTTTTCATTTAAATTCGATTTTATCATGAAAAATCCATATTTCGAGCATAAAAACTCCAAAAAATCTGAACATTTACAGGTCATCTAAAAATAATATATGTAAAAACATATCCAAAAACCACTGTAAAATTCGAAGTTTAGCTAATTTTAGCCCGAAAATGACATTTTAATCATAAAATCACATTTTTAATGCCATTATTATATAAGATGAACAATAAAAATCCATAAATTAACCAAAATATCCTAAATACATTTTAGGATCAGAAACTTTAACATGCATAAATTATTTCATGATATATCATAATAACACAAATTTACAAGTTTTATATGTTAATTGTATAACTCGAAAAAACTATAACCGATTTGCATGCAAACAACCAAGACTTTGATACCGTTTGTTAGAAATCTATATCTCATAACTTGACATATTCATATATGTGTTGATTTAATTTTAGTCATAAAATTAAAAGGTGATCATATGCATGCAAACTATAAAAGATATAAAGAAGAAATCATCATCATACATTGATATTTCGGATTTTGGGCACAAGTGAGTTCTTCTACTCACTTGTTCTTGAGCTTTCCGAATTTTGGATGAACAAGGATTCAAGTATAGAATCCCTCCCAAGGAATAATACCCAAGATGTACTCTTAACAAAATTAATATTATTAATACTAGAACAATATTAATTCAAATAAAAATGACCCAAAATATATTTTGTCCTCTTGGAATTTCGGTCAAGAGGAGGAAGAAGAAGGAAGAAATATTTTTATCTCTCTAAAAATATTTTGATGATATTAGAATGAATGATTTTTTACACACTTTGCATGTAGTGAATGTTAGCCAAAAAGAGCAAAAGACCCTTGGCTCTTTTACAAGGGAAACCGGGTAGGAGGGGTGGAAAATGGCCAATGCATAAGCTTGGTGCTCTTCACAAGAGGCACTAGGTTTGCATGGCTAGCTTTAGGAAAAATGATCATGTTTTCCACTAACTCAATTTACATAATATATTGTTAATACCACCCCAATGTTTCGGTCCATATAGAGATAAAATGGATTCCATTTTATCTTTGTCAAATTGTCAATTTGTCATATGTCACATGTCACATAAAATTGTTATGTATCTTTAACATATTAAAAATCAACGCATTAATAAAAATACGTCATATACAAAACTCGACTTAGTAATTCATAATTACTTGTACCAAAATATTTTACCAATTATAAATCACAACATCTTGTATTTATAATAATTTATTCATTCAAATGCAATTGTTTCCTTAAACAATAATTTCATCTAAGTAATAAAACAATTCGATTACTTAGACCGTATCTGATTTAATCAGATTATAATGAGATACGTAAATATTACTTTCAAAATCGTCCATCAATTTTTAAGTAATTTAATTAACTCGTATTGTTATACGATTAATTAAATGATCAATTAAGAAAATTATCCTTTAGGTATGACCTAGGGGATCAACTGATCACCACCGTCGCACGACAGTAATGTCAAACTCTAGTCAGCCAATCATTACCGATATGTGTGGACCAGTTGACAGTAAAAATACTTCCCAAATGTATTCTTTAAAATGAGACTTAAACATGTGATCATTATGATCGACAGTTGTGATCGCATTATTGTCGGAGGACACATATTCCAACACTAACATCTTCACATTTTTGCAACACAAGAGAAAGATTATGTAAACATGAGTCAAAGTCCTTTCCATAAACACTAAAATCATCCATAAAAACTTCCATTATGGTCTCTAGGTAGTCGGAGAAGACACTCATCATGCATCTTTGGAAAGTGGCGGGGGCATTACATAAACCAAAAGGCATCCTCCTATATGCAAAAGTACCATAAGGGCATGTGAAGGTGGTCTTATGTTGGTCATCCGGGTGTATAGGGATTTGGAAGAATCCCGAATACCCGTCAAGGTAACAAAAGAATTTGTTGGAGGCTAACCTCTCAAGCATTTGGTCAATGAATGGTAGGGGGAAATGATCCTTTCTTGTTGCGGAGTTTAATTTTCGATAGTCAATACACATACGCCAACCGGTGATCTTCCTTGTGGGTATTAGTTCATTCTTTTCATTTGTCACTACCGTGGTACCTCCTTTCTTAGGCACCACTTGGACGGGGCTAACCCACAAAGAATCCGATATGGGATATATGATTCCCGCATCAAGTAATTTCATAACCTCTCATTTGACAACTTCTTGCATGTGGGGGTTCAATCTTCTTTGAGGTTGAATGGTAGGTCTATGGTCTTCCTCTAGATGAATTCTATGCATGCAAAAGTTGGGACTTATTCCCTTAAGGTCATCTAGACTATAACCTATAGCCTTCTCATGTTGTTTCAACACATCAAGCAATTTTCGCAATTGGTTCTCATCAAGTCTATCATTAACAATCACGGGTTTGGTCTTTGATTCATCAAGGTAAGCATATTTCAAATTTGGGGGAAGGGGTTTTAGAGTAGGAGTTTGTACCTCATTTTCCTCCTTTGGAGTTTCATTGAGAATTTGCTCCATCTCCATTAGACATTCCATTCTCATAGCATATTCAACTTGTTCTTCATTCTCATCAATTTCATCACATTCGAATTCCATGATGGATTCCTCTTGCTCTTGAGCTTGTAAAATGTCTTCTAGGATGGATTGCTCATCCTCTATAGGTTGACATGCTTCCACAAGGATGTTATGCACTAATTCGGATTGTGCATGAGTAAGTTCTTTTTTGGCTAGAGCGGCCTCAAAAAGATCTACCTCCAATTCCCAATACATATTTTAGCCTCACTTGCTTCTAAGGCCTCCAATTCTTGCATAGGATCTTTGAAGAAAGGTATACTTAAGTGGTCCTCTACAAAACAATCTATAAGGTCCATCTTGCAAAAAATCAAACAACTTGAAAACAATTAGAACAAACCTTGAGGAGTTTTACTTCCCCAAGGCAAAGAAAGACACAACTAATAACAATATAAGAAAATCTAAATCAAGTTAACACCGTCCCCGGCAACGACGCCATTTTTGGTCGGGATTATGTCTTTTCGGTAACTTGTCGTTAGGAGCACCTAGACCAAAACACAATTTATAACTTCACAAACAACTCTACAATTAGTAAAGAGGCAAGTAAAGGTCGGATCCCAAGGGACGGGAATTGAGATGAGATTTCTATTGCAACTAGTGGTGTCTTAGGGGTGTCACAATTGGGGTTGATGTAGAAGATCACTAAACTAAATAGCAATGAAAGTAAACAAGCAAGATGAATTAAAAGGGATGTAAACAATTGATAAAAAGCACTAGGGTGCCATGGGGTCATAGGGGATTCATGGGAATTGATCATACAAACATGTTCTCAAATTATAAGCAAGCAATTATTGTTGTGATGGATCGAGTTAGTTTATATCTTACAATCCTAGGAAAGTTTGGGTCCCGGAGCCGAATCGATTAGATTGTACAACACCTTCAAGTCGACTTAGTCTTCCCTACTCAACAACATGCATGGTCTAATGAGACTCGAGTTGGTATATGTCTTACAAGTCTCATTGAAAAGAAAGGTGATGGGTAAAAAATGCAAGGATTCATAGGCTCACATTTCATCAAACATAACATGTGCATGAGTTGAGATCACAACAAGCAAGCAAATAAACTATGAAAGCATATTAATTTAAGCATGAATGATTCCCCATGTTGGTTTCCCCTAATTACCCATTAACCCTAGCTAAGGAACTACTCACTCATTATCATGTTGAACATGCTAGCAAGGTTGTCAATCATACCAACAAAGTGAAACATGATGAATAAATGAAAGTGATTAACAATAATTAAAGAGGGATTAAGAGAATTATACCTACTAATGATTCCAATAATAAATCAAAGAATAAAAGAAGTACTTGATGCTTGATTGAGAGGTTGTCAATCTCCCAATAATAACCCAAATAATCTTCAATTACCCCAAATAAAGGATGAACAAGAGAGAGATTAAGGAAATAAAACTTGTATTAAAACTTGATTAATTGTTGATTACAATATTAAAGAGAGATTTGATTGATATTAACTACACTAAAGATTGCTAAGAAGAACATGCTCTTCTAATTAGACTAATGGGGTATTTATAGTGGGGATTAGGTGGATGAATTAGGGTTAACTAAGGGCTTAAATGACGATTAAGTCCCTACTTAAGGAAACGTTGGTCTTTTTGGAAAGACTCCGGTCTCTAGAAAAAGATGTGCATCCTTCCTTGAAGCTTGAAGAAGACGAAGTGGGGCTGCCTGAGAATCCGGGCGTCTTTAGCACGAGACGGGCGGATTCGGTGGTCTCTGCCCGGGCGTCTTGTGGAGAAGACGGGCGTCTTCTGCAGTTGCTGCCCGGGCGTCTTGGAGTGAAGACGCACGGATTGTGGTGATGGAGACGGGCGTCTTCTGGGGAAGACGCACGGATTGCTGTGCAGTCTCGTTTCTTCTTCTTTTCTTCCTTTTTCTTCATAAGATCCTTGGGGATGCAAGGATCTTTTCTCATCATTGCCCATCTACTATAGTATGTACAAAGGCCTTCTAATATTGTCTCTCCTTGATGCTTGGTCACTGAATTCAATCAATTTAGTCTCGTTTTGCCATGAAAATGTAAGGTTTGCACTCCTTTCCTACCAAGGGATCAAAACCTCAAAGAATATGCAAAACAAAGAACTAAAGACAATAAATGACCCAAATATGCACTAAAAAGCATGGGAACAAGGCTAATTCGGGGACTAAATATGCTCTAATTATGGTCACATCAACCATCAACTTAAATCCTCTCAATTTAAGGTTCATCTCCTCGATGATGTTATCCGCTACCTTTCGGGGATTCATAAGAGATAACTCAAACTTGCTCAGATTCCGGTGTTTTCAGATGTGATACGTGCATGCATTTACAATGGCATTCTCCAGGTCAACTTTGAGCTTCGATCCCCTTCTGTTCAACCTCCATTCCAGAATGTCGCGGGTAGGTAATTGGACTCCAATTCGCTGTCCTCCCTGATCTATTACCACTTTACTATACTCACAATCAAAGAAGATATGCTCAGTGGTTTCAGTTCTGAGTGCGCACATGTAGCAGGTATCATCTGAACTTATGCCTAATTTGTAAAGCTTATCCTTTGTATTCATATTTTTGTGATGGTATATCCAAGTGATGAACCCGTGTTTAGGTATTGACCACTTGTTCCAGACCATTTTGTGCCACTTGACCTTTTCTCCCTTTCCTCGGATATGCTCATACCCTTTAGCAATCGTGTATCCTTGACCTACTTGATTGCTCCATTGATTTTGTTGGTATGCCTCAGTGAACATGTCTTTAACATGACATATTTTCCTCCAATACCAGCTGGAAAAGGCTGGAGGGGAGTATGTATGCCAGTTTCTATTTTTAATATAAATGTGACTTACCCATTTGACCCATAAATGGTCAGTTTTTGAGGTAATCCATCATATCAGCTTACCTACCGCCGCTTTGTTCCACAGATTGTCATCCTTAGAACCTAGTCCCCCTTCATCTTTAGGTTTACAGACTTTGTCCTACAATACCAAGGGGTTCCTTGTATATTCACTCTCTCCATCCCAAAGAAAATTCCTACAAATGGCTTCAATTCTCTGTATAATTTCATTTGGGAGGATGAACATAGAGGCCCAGTAGTTGTGAAAAGTTTTGAAAACTGCTTTAACTAAAACCAATCTTCCCGCATATGAGAGCTTCCGAGCACCAATAGATCTGATTTTGTTAACAATCTTGTCAATCAGAGGCTTACAAGCTTTAGTATTCAGTCTAGTAGTCTTGATAGGCACCCCAAGATACCTAAAAGGTAGAGAACCCTCTACCAGACTAGATACCTGCATGATTTCCTGCTTAAGCATGTCATTAACCCCGTTAAAGTATGCATTTGATTTCCCCTTGCTCATTCTAAGGCCTGATGAAATTGAGAAAGTGGAAAAAGTCCTTAGAATGATCATCATGGACTGAACATCCCCTTTACAAAATAATAAAAGATCATCCGCAAATATTAAATGGGTAATTTCCATAGGTTTTCACAAAGGGCCAGTCCAGGTAGTTAGAAAACAAAAACATTAATAGAAACAAGTGTTGTAAATTCAAGATTACTCAAAAAAGTTCTGATTTTTTAAATGTGTAGATCAAAATTGCAGTGAACTAATTAAGTCTTAAGTCTGCTTGTTTCATGATGAAGGTTAACATGTCAATGTACTGTGCAAGAGGTTTAATGAGAAATTACACTGAACCTTATATAAGCTTCTACAATAACATGAACGTTGCCACATTGGTGCATGTTGCCACATTGGCGCAAACGTTGTGTCCGGCAATGGGGTAAGGAGGCAGAATCTATGCAGATCATTCTGTGAAACTGTTTTCATATGACGCATTATGAGAATTGAGTTGTACTTTGGTGAAATTGACTGCTACTTCAGAACAAAATGAAACACAACAAATTTAATGATCCATTTTGCTTTATTGAATCATAATCTCAAACCAAGGAATCTACGGACTTCTGTTAAATCTAAAGCGACTTACATAAGCACTTTCTAGCAATAAAACATAGCACTTAATCAAGATTAAGGGAGTCCTAATCAAGTTTGAAATTAACATAGCAGAATATATGAGATACCTCCTCGGGAATTCGGAGATAATTAGTAGGGTGTTTAGGCCTCTTCAGTAATGTCATTTATACACTTTGATTGCAGTTCCATTGTATCAAATATTCGTATCTGAACAAAGGAGAGTTTATTGAGAATATAGTAAACAATAACTATCAAAATAATGCAATGGTTCGCGGTATTCATTGCTTACCTTCTGAGTTAAACCAACAAAAGAAAGCCAAGGAGCCATCTCAGATGGAAACACATGCTTGTACACTGGTCCAACTCGATTGTCAATGACGTTTACAATACCATTTGTGTTAAAAAATGGACACTCGTACCCGCCTTAGCATCAGCTATCTACAACAGTTGGCACATAAATATTTAACCGTCACAAGGTTCATGATACGAAAGTGTTAAAGGAGCTTAAAAAACTATCACATACAGAAGAGCGTTGCCATATATTATGATAATGATCAAGTTTTGAAAATTTAGCATTAAGGGATCTTGATGATACATGAACCACTTAGCAACTTTAGAAACATTCCATCGTACGCACTTGCTCCATTTCCATTTCTAATCACCACCTATTAAGTTTATTCCAATAATGAACTATTGATAAGAAGTGTCAATCGCGTTTAATTGAGTGTTACCCATGTTCCAACAACCACCAGATGGTTCATTTTAAGTAACAATTTGAGGTCACTCTAATCCATTAGATGACTCTGAAGATTGTTCACTTGCAAGAATAAGCGACTATTAGATTAATTTAGGAAAAACCTGGTTATGAAATGGTTTAGGAACTCTGTAGTTATGGCTGTGTATTTGTTTCCCTGGCCATTTTCCAATTTCTGCCACGTGGAACAAGTACAAAACTAAGACAACTGATTTAACCTTTTACTGCACACTCCCAGACTCTTACGGTAGTTGGCGATTTGGCGGCATGGTTGCCTAATAGCCCGTAAGTTCCTAAGAGAGTATATGAATTGTTAGGAATCTTTATCTCATTATACAACATATTCATATATGTTTCAAAATTAATTTAGTCATAAAATTAATTAGATCTTATGCATGCAAACTTAATAACAAAAGATGAGACAATCATTTTCTCACCAATAAATTTTCGGTCATATTGGGCACCAACAAGATCTCCTACTTGTTAGTTCTTAAGCTATAATGAATATAAGGATGATCCTCCAAAATCCCAAAGTAGAGATTCTCCTCTTGATTGCACCCAAGATTATCCCTTATCCCCACTAAATAATATTAGCTAGATATTAGTTTAGTAGTTTACCTTAAAATTGATTACTAATACTCATATATTACATTAATAATATTAGTAATTTCTATGAACAATTTGAATCAAAATCTCATGTTTTGATGAAGGAGAAATAAAATATGTGAAAGAGAATATGCATGTAAAGTTATGAACATGCATAGAGAGATAAATTAAAGAACAAAAACATTTTCATGTCTTGTGTAGGGTGACCGGTTTTGGGGCTTGGAGGACCAATATATGGTCCTTCACCTTTTTCTTTTGTTCTTCTAAAAAACTTAGGTATGTAAGGCTAGTGTAGTGTAGGCTTATTATTTAATTCTATCACATAAAATAATATAAGTACAACCCACTACATACTCCTCCAATTCAGTCAACTCTCCATAATATGGACTACCATTTTATTTTGTCAATTTGTAATTTGTCACACAATATGTCTCATGCAATATATTACATGTTATTAATTAATTTAATGCATATTTATCCCATAAATATCATTTTACAAATTAATTAAATTACATACAAGAAATTGACTAGTGATACTTGATCACATAAATAAAATGGGTCATAAAATTATAATTCACAACATCTTGTAATTATAATTAACCATTCATTCTTATCTCTATTGTTTCTCAAACAATGAACAATTTTAGTAACCGAGCATTTTATTACTAAAATAAATCTTATTTAATCCCATTACAATAAGATAATATTATTCTCTCTCACAATTGAATTGTTAAATTTTAAGGAATTGATCAACTTGTATCGTCATACAATTAATCAACTTTATAGATAAGGGCATCATCCTTTAGGTGTGACCTTAAGGGATCAACTAACCACCACCGTCCCCACGACGAGAACGCCAAACTCTAGCAAGCCAATCGTTACCGATTAATGTTGGTCAGTTGACTATAAAATGAATCATCCCTTACGTATTCTTAAAATGAGATTTAAACATGTGTTCATCATGATCAACAGTTGTGATCGCATTATTATCGGAGGACACATATTCCAACAATCTCCCACTTGTCCTCGACAAGTGTGCGTCACCAATTCTCTTGTCCTATTACTATCTCCCACTCAATGCAAGGTGTCTTTCAGGTCGTACTTGCAAGTGATCATATCGAGAGTGGTTTCCTCGATATGGAGAATAACTGATTGACCGGATTTATCTACCATAGATATCTTCCGAGCGTGGCCACGCATTTCCAGTTCATTACTCCTCGAGTGGCCCTGAGATATTATTTTAACCCTGACAAGGGATGGACAATTCCTATCGCACTTATTCCCTTTGACTAGCCACAGCCATCATAACCCAAAATATGCCCATTTGACCCCATTTACGAAGGTCGTAGTAACACAAATCAAAGTTAATCTGAAACTGTGCCACCTTAGGTGAACAGTCTTTAGTCAAAAGAATCGACTCATTAGAATACTATAGTAGCTCTCGCCACGACCAGGCTATATAAATTTGCCAGAATTCTATAAGCAGTCACTGCCCGACAAAGTGTTCCTAACAGCCTGCCTATGTGATCGACTAGTCATCTCACATGACTGTATGGCACTGAACTTACCATCAATCGCATCACACTCTAGTCACTTCGAGACGTCACCTCATACAAGTGACTATGGGTGAATACTATGTTAATCCGGGTTCACTTTAACGGGGTTCAATATCGTCATACAACTCGTTTGGATGTAACAAAGTATACTAAAAGAGTTTTAAAGTAAAACTCGAACGACAAATGCGATTATCACATATGAATAGTCAATGCCTGATTACCACTTCATATTCTATAATCCAGTTTGATCTTGAATGTAGTTGTTTATCTCAATTTAATTGAAATGACATGACTCATCATTCCTATGAGAAGGCTTTCGTTAGTAGGTTTTATCAACTTCTTGTACCTTACTCAACCTTACAACATACTCGTTTTCCTTTGTAATGTATACATTTGCATTACAAAACTTTCTGAATACGTGTCGAGATCCAATCAAGACATAGGCCCTCTAGCCTTAGAATAGCTCCCACTGTTTTCACAGTGTGCGGGACTCATCCTTCTTGCACATCTCATGATTGCAAGTGTACTCAATTTCCGTTGTAAATATTTCTCATTGTTCTTTATTGCCTAGAACGATTCTAGAAAATCTATTCCTTAAATAACATAGCCACAATGGTATCTTAATCATCCTGATGTGTTTTGATTATGGTTTTGTCAGAAACCCTGCGCAATCTCAATTGTCAATTGTCATTTGTGTAACACCCTTTACACAAAATTGCATCAAAAACACTTTGCATTACATCCTTAATGCTTCTGCAAGCACTTAAGGGTAATTTTATGGCTTACATGGTAACTATTACTTAAATTCGATTTGAAACAATTCATCATACTCAAAGTATATGAAGTGTTATACATCATTTCCTATTTAATTGATTCGGCAGCGGAGGCAAATGGAATCAATCAAATATGTTCAACTCGATTGAACTAATCATGAATCTTATCAACATAAGACTTCTTATTTGATGCTAATATCATGTGGATTTATCTCCATAAAACCGGATATTCAAGATGTATTGTTATACTCCAAAAGTCTTAAATCATTCCCAATGATCAATATGTCATCCACATATTAGATTAATTAAAATTTCCGTAACTCCCACTAAACTTCATGTATAAACACAACTTCTCGACTTATCGGGAAAATTTTTATACCATGATCAAATCATTGATTCCAACTCATTGATGTCCTACTTAAGACCCTCTCTTAAGTTTCACATTATCTTAGAATTGTAAGAATCTACAAAACTCATAACATGTATCGAATACATTCCTTCTATGAAGAAGTGGGTTTTAGATTCATTCGCTATATGTATATCATCATAATGAAACATAATCCCTAAGAAGATCCGAATAGACTTAAGCATTTCAACTAGTGCAAAACCCTTTGCGACCAATCAAGCCTTGAAATCTCTCTTTATTAGTGCAAAACCCTTTGTCACTAATCAAGCCTTTTATTTCGGATTTTCATGGCTCTAAGCCTTGTATTGAGTTGTGACTTAAACATTCTCATGTGAGTCATATGTTCATTACTTTCTAGAAGTAATCAAATTGAATCAAACAATTTCTTTGTAAGTTGTAAGCTCTTTACTTTCTTAAAAGTAACATGAATTCATCATCTTCAACAAGTGACGACTTTAACCTCCTAGGTTTTGAAGAAACAACGTCTTACACAAAACGTCTCATGTAGCCAAGAAAGACCAGTTTCATGCGACATAACGTTCTTTGGCACAATACAATTTGTGGCTCTTGAATATTTTCTCCCACTCTGTCTTCTTGAAATAAACTTGTATTTTAGGAAGACAGCTTCACGAGCCACAAACCCGTTGTACTCGTGATAATTGAAAGGGAAAAATGAGCATTTGTTTCTTATGTAAGCTTACAAACATGGTACCCTACCATTTCATATCTCATATGATTCGTTTTAGATTTAGTGGAAAAAATAATTTAGACAAAATGATAAAATCCCCAAAAGGATCAAGTAACTCAAAGTAACTTGTTTGAAATCCAAACCACATCGAATAGCGTTTGAATTCTTATCCAATCACACATTATCCCATAATGTGTGTTAAGAGAGATTAACTTGTGATACTATATCACATTTCTTTTGGCTTATATCTAAGTCTTCACTTTGATAATCCCATCGCGATTAAATCGTGATTCCTTGAACTCTTTGAACTTCTTCAAAGATTTCTCTATTACCTTATTAAGTGAACACATTAGCATCAACTTAAATCGTTGGTAAAAGTAAATGATCAACCTATTCTGTATCAATGATTTACATTCTCGATCTCCTTTTCAACCAAAAGGCACGAGACATCTTGCTTTGAATACAAGATACGGATATACCATAAGATCTAATGGTTTCAAGAGTACTCGATAACTCTTTGCATTCATCATTCCAGAATCTAAGGTTCAATCTTGGGTTACCAATTTGAGTCTTGCATCATCTACAAGATATATCATTATAGTTTGGTTTAGAATATAATCACCTTGATAATGGGCTAGCCATACATCAAATCATGGTGTATAGGGTAAAAAAAGTGAAACTTCCTTTATATCTTAACAAGTTTATATTCTTATTTAGAGTTTATGCACTTAATAGTCACAATTAAGTACAACTCTAAACCCAAAAACTAGATTGAGTACACAATGACTCTATCTCTCAACATCATTGTTGCTAGTCGTCATATTCTAATCATCCTATGTATCAAATACAATGATTAAAACCTCCACTGGTTTCTAATATCGACGAAGTAGTACTAGCAAAATTTATGTCACTCAAATAAACATTTAAAGAATAAGGTCCCATTAGATGTCCCACAACTAATTTGTTGATTCTTCAATAACTTGGGGTAGTTTCCTTTCTAGTGTCCAACAATTAAGACAATGGAAACTTTATCAGTCGGGATTGATAGGTTTAATATCGTTATTCTCAATAACTTTACTCTTAACATTACCTTGTATCAATTCCATTCTAATTTTACTTCTTTAAAACCTTTATCCTTTTCTTAACGGTTTAAGAGAATGCTCCCACTCATTTCAATGAGTCTTTACAAAGTTGAATCTTATGAAGACTACTCTTTAATTCAATTGTTTAGTCTTAAAACTTTCATTGAAGTGGTTACGGTATTTTGGTCAATTTTGATTTCAAACAAATCTAGTTACCAAAATGATGTAACGTTTCAAAGTACTTAACTCAATTAAGCATTATGAGAAACAATTCATTGTAAGTAGATATGTTAGTCAACAATCAAAAACCTGTTTGATCACGAATAACTAATATCTATACTCTTCACAAGAGATCCTTACAATGGATAATACGAGGTTTTTAGAAGAAAAATTCAAATTTTGTCTTTAGTTACGATGTTTTAATGGATATTTGAATCGAAAATCGAAATGATATCGTATATGAATTGTGGTAAAGAAATAGAACAATATGATAACGGAATAATGAAAACAGCACATTCATCGTTATAATAAAACTTGTAAACAAGTATAGCATTTACATAGTGACCTCTACCCAACTATGATAAATGATTCCAAGATCCAAATTCATATTAATTTGGGCACGGTGTGGCCGATGAATCCCTTATCAATATAACTCGGTGGATTAACTCTTTAATCGATTCTACTTTTAGAACTCTTGGTCGATAAAATTACATTAACATTTATCTTTAGCCCAAAACACATCCGACAAGGGCACGGTGTGGCCGATAAATCCCTTATCAATACTTTTGTTGAGCTCAATCCAAATTTCAAATAAATGTGTCCATGATCCAAATCCACATTAACTTGGGCACGGTGTAGCCGATGAAACCCTCATCAACATGAATTCGGTGGATAGACATTTATCACCCACTTCCCCTACGTAACAAGGTTTGTACCCCGGTGTGGCCGAGTGCACTCCCTCACGAAATAGGTTTTCATGGTTTCTACTTTTTGGTAAGGCTAAGTCTCAATTGTTTGTTTTAGCGAGAGGTCATGTCAATTTATTATCTATCACGTTTTAAGTGAACCAAAGCGGTGAACTACGATAATTTTAATTGACACGATCGATAAACTCGATTAAAATAATAATGCATGTTTTAGTTATGGCGATTTAGCGATGCATGTAACATATAAATAAAATGCAAAGCATAAATATTCCTAGTATGGCCTTCCTATAATAATTAATAATCTAATAAACTATTACAAATTCGGAAACCAACACCATTGGTCCCCTGAACTTCGGTTTTGGCACGCGTCTCGAGGTAACACCGTCTTTAATGGATCGCCTTCTTAAGTGGCATCGTCTTCAAGGAACTCCGGAATAAATAAATTACATAACAAATTACATAATTTCCTATTATACATTTGTAACAAAAATAAAAATAAATCTATTAAATTACAAAACGGTGATACAAGATCACAATAAATTACAACCAAATCGATATTCCCATACATTTCGGGTAATACCAATTAAAAAACTAAGGCCATACTAAGTAAAAATTACATAAAATAAAATTACATAAAATAAAATTATGACAATCATAAATAAAATGCAGCATTATAATATGTATGAACATGCCCAATTTTATGCTAAATCGCCTTTAAGGAGCCAATATCGTATATTAAACGGTTTTTACGGATTTGCGTGATTCAACCTTTTAAAATCACAATAAATTACATAAAATCATATTTATGCACAAATTAATTACCCTAACTAACTTAGGACTCAAAATTAGTCTCCACTAACATATTGACTATAATTAACTTATATTTCTTAAAATTGTTCATTTATGGACTCAAAATTACAATAAAATGCCATAAACTCCAAATAAATCACAAAAATTTCAAATAAATTCAAAATTTGAAATTTTAAACTCATGAACATTCTGGAAAAATACCATGAAACTCATAATGTTCAAAAAAAAAACACAGGTTAAAATATCGAAAATTATCAAGGAAAAACTATGTTGCGATTTATCGAATTTATCAAATATGTTCATAAAAATATGAGAAAAATTATATTAATCAACTTTTCAATTTTAGATCTAAAATAGGTAATAAAATGCAACATGTGACGTTTTTCCTTAGTCATGAAGTATGTTTTAGCAATTATTCACTAATTAAAGTCACTATTTATGCTATTTTTCATCAAAAATTCATAAATCATGCATATAGACTTCATTATAGCCTATTATTTTACACACATCTTTTAAAATTTCATGTGACAACATACTAAATTTCTATGACCAGATTCGAAATATTTCTCATATTAACCTATTTTTCATTTAAATTCGATTGTTATCATGAAAAATCCATATTTCGAGCATAAAAACTCCAAAAATTATGACAATTTACAGGTCTTCTAAAAATAATATATGTGAAAACATATCCAAAAATTACAGGAAAATTCGAAGTTTAGCTAATTTTAGTCCGAAAATGACATTTTTATATTAAAATCACATTTTAATGTCATTATTATATAAAATGAACAATAAAAATCCATAAATTAACCAAAATATCCTAAATACATTTTAGGATCAGAAAATTTAACATGCATAATGATTTCATGATATATCATAATAAACACAAAATTATAAGTTGTATATGTTAATCGTATAACTCGGAAAAATTATAACCGATTTGCATGCAAACAACCTAAGGCTCTTGATACCGCTTGTTAGGAATCTTTATCTCATTATACAACATATTCATATATGTTTCAAAATTAATTTAGTCATAAAATTAATTATATCTTATGCATGCAAACTTAATAACAAAAGATGAGAAAATCGTTTTCTCACCAATAAATTTTCGGTCATATTGGGCACCAACAAGATCTCTTACTTATTAGTTCTTGAGCTATAATGAATATAAGGATGATCCTCCAAAATCCCAAAGTAGAGATTCTCCTCTTGATTGCACCCAAGATTATCCCGTATCCCCACTAAATAATATTAGCTAGATATTAGTTTAGTAGTTTACCTTAAAATTGATTACTAATACTCATATATTACATTAATAATATTAGTAATTTCTATGAACAATTTGAATCAAAATCTCATGTTTTGATGAAGGAGAAATAAAATATGTGAAAGAGAATATGCATGTAAAGTTATGAACATGCATAGAGAGATAAATTAAAGAACAAAAATATTTTCATGTTTTGTGTAGGGTGACCGGTTTTGGGGCTTGGAGGACCAATATATGGTCCTTCACCTTTTTCTTTTGTTCTTCTCAAAAACTTAGGTATGTAAGGCTAGTGTAGTGTAGACTTATTATTTAATTCTATCACATAAAATAATATAAGCACAACCCACTACATACTCCTCCAATTCGGTCCACCCTCCATAATATGGACTACCATTTTATTTTGTCAATTTATCATTTGTCACACAATATGTCTCATGCAATATATTACATGTTATTAATTAATTTAATGCATATTTATCCCATAAATATCATTTTACAAATTAATTAAATTACGTACAAGAAATTGACTAGTGATACTTGATCACATAAATAAAATGGGTCATAAAATTATAATTCACAACATCTTGTAATTATAATTAACCATTCATTCTTATCTCTATTGTTTCTCAAACAATGAACAATTTTAGTAACAAAACATTTTATTACTAAAATAAATCTTATTTAATCCCATTACAATAAGATAATATTATTCTCTCTCACAATTGAATTGTTCAATTTTAAGGAATTGATCAACTTGTATCGTCATAAAATTAATCAACTTTATAGATAAGGGCATCACCCTTTAGGTGTGACCTTAAGGGATCAACTAACCACCACCGTCCCACGACAGTAACGTCAAACTCTAGCAAGCCAATCGTTACCGATTAATGTTGGTCAGTTGACTATAAAATGAATCATCCCTTACGTATTCTTAAAATGAGATTTAAACATGTGATCATCATGATCAACAGTTGTGATCGCATTATTGTCGGAGGACACATATTCCAACATGAATACGTAATTGTCATACACGACATGTACTAATACACATTGTTCACGTTGTAAGCCAAAATGTCCACTTCGTAAGTCCGAGGAGATTCCATCCAAAATCGAGTGGCAATGGGTAGATTAGCTCATATATATATATATATATATATATATATATATATATATATATATATATATATATATATATATATATATATATATAGATATAGAAATGGGATCAAGTGAGTCCCTTAGTGTAGGTGAGTCCAATGAGTCCTAATCTAAACCATTAGATTAGAACAAAATTAAGGGCTAAGATTGAATCTGAAAATAAAAGCCCTATATAAAATCCACAAACCCAAATTCATTTCATATCCCTTCCTGCTACTTCTCTCTCTTCCTCCCTTTCCCTCTCTTCCTCCCTTTCTCTCTCCGTTCCATCTCTAATCCGACAACCCAACGCCGCCGCCGCCGCCTCCTCTCCTCCCGCGCCCTCTTCCTTTTCTCCTCCCCTGCCTCTCTGCTGCTCCCCTCGGTCACCACTACCGCCGCCCTCTGCCTCCCTTCCCCGTGCCTCCCTCGGCCTCCACCACAAATAACGGTCGTCCCTGTCTGTTGCCTCCGTCGTCCCTCGTCATCTCCTCCTCAACCCGCGGCTGCTCCGTCGTCCCTCGTCATCTTTTCTTCTCTTTTCTCTTTTTTTTTTTTGTTTTTTTTACCAGATCTGGAAACTCGGCAAAAGAGGGAGGCGTGTGCGTGGTGGTGTGATCGGCGTTGTGGTCGTGGGGTCGCATATACTGCCGCCTGTTCATTTTTTTTTTTCAATTTGTCGGGGTAAGGGTGATGAAGGTGGTGGTTTGGTGGTTGTGGAGGGGACTTGTGGGGTCGCATTTACTGCCATTCTCTTCATTTTTCTTTTTTTTTTTGTTCGCGGTTGGTGAAGGCTGCCATACGCGGTTGGTGGTGGGTTAGGGTTGGTGGTTGGGGAGATTGTTGGTGGTTGGTCAGGTAGGTGATCGTGGTTGGTGGGGCCGGTAGTGGGTTGTGGTGGTCGGTTGTTGGTGATGAAGGTGTTGGTTTGGTGGTTGTGGAGGGGACTTGGTGGTAATGACATATTGATATGGACCAAAGTTTCGTAGATATGGACTAAAGTTTCGTAGATTTGGATTAAAGTTTCACAAGACATGACTAAAATTACATTCCTAAAAGAATAAAGTTTCATAAATTATGATTAAAGTTACAATCGTAAAACATTAAAGTTACAACCATAAAATTAATAAATCAACAAAAATAATTAAAATCAAAATTTTATATTAGAAAATGTCTAAAAATAAAGTTTTATAAATTATGATTAAAGTTACAATCGTAAAACATTAAAGTTACAACTATAAAATTAATATATCAGCAAAAATAATTAAAATCAAAATTTTATATTAGAAAATGTCTAAAATTAATTAAAATCAAATTTTTATATTAGAAATTGACTAAAAAAAATTAAAGTTTCAATTTTTAGCATTAAAGTTTCACCTTTAAAACATTAAAGTTATATTTATAAATCAGTAAAATTAATTAAAATCAAATTTTTATATTAGAAATTGACTAAAAAAATTAAAGTTTCAATTTTTAGCATTAAAGTTTCACTCGTAAAACATTAAAGTTATATTTATAAATCAATAAAATTAAATAAATTCAAATTTTTATATTAAAAATTGTCAAAAAAAATTAAAGTTTCAATTTTTAGTATTAAAGTTTCACTCGTAAAACACTAAAGTTACATTCAAAAATCAATTTTATATA
The DNA here is from genome assembly GCF_048544455.1 of Silene latifolia. Lineage (NCBI taxonomy): Eukaryota > Viridiplantae > Streptophyta > Magnoliopsida > Caryophyllales > Caryophyllaceae > Silene > Silene latifolia. The sequence goes on along the minus strand of NC_133537.1, from coordinate 252,947,227 downwards.
TTTAAAATAAAATTTTATAACATAAATCTAAATTTTTATTTATAAAATTACCTTAAATATTAAAGTTATAATTATAAAGAATTAAAGTTACATTCATAAATTAAAGTTTCATTTATAAAACACTAAAGTTTCCATCTTAAAATTTTAAAATCTCAACCATCAATCTTAGAAGATCAATGGCTAAGATGAGGACTTAGTGGACTGACCATTTTAGGTGGACTCATTTGAACTCCTCTCTCTCTCTCTCTCTCTCTCTCTATATATATATATATATATATATATATATATATATATATATATATATATATATATATATATATATATATATACTATATATATATATATATATATATATATATATATAATAATAATAATATATTAGTAATATAAATGATAACATTATTATTAATAATAATATAATATATTAAATAATAATAACTAAAAAATAAATTTGATAAGTATAATATAAATAATATAAATATTATAAATAATAATAATAATAATAATGTATTAATATAATATTAATAAATATGTTATTAATAATATTAATAAAAATGAATATATTAATAAAATAGTAAATATAATATAACAATATAATAATAATAATAATAATAATAATATAAATATTAATACTACTAATTTTGCCATTGATCATAATAATATAATAATAAATAAATATAATAATAATAATAATAATAAATAGAAAAGTAATATAATAAATATTAAAAATAAATATTAATATATTAATAACAATAGTAACTAAATTAATATAATAGTAATAATGATAACAATAAGAATATAAAATAAGAATAATAATATTAATGTTGAAATAAACTAATCTGAACTGAACCGAACTGATCTGAACTGAACTGAATAGAGCTGAGCTGAACTTAATAGAACTGAACTGAACTGAACTTATTAGAACTGAAATTAAGTCCAGAAGAACAGGGCCTAATTCTCTCCTCGTTCTCTAATGTGACACTTTCATGTCGTATTTGGGTTAGGGATCTTTTTCATAGTTTGGTTCGTAGCTTAGGTCTCTTTGACAAATAAAATTAAAATTTCTTGTGACAGAAAAAAATTGAAAAAAAAAGACCATAACTCCATCCCTCTCCCCGCCCTTTCTCCTGCTATCTTATTCAAAGAAGCCGTTAAATGCACCAAAATTTAGAAACAGATTGTCAAACGGTTCTACTCCGACTTATCACTTTTTGTTACTGCCACATATTTACTCATTATTCACATAAAACGCAGGCAGTTGATAAAAAGAGCACAACCAGTTTAAAAAGATGGAATTGATAAAACACAAAAGGCTTTACTTTAGAAAAACATTTGTTGGTCTTTTGTTGAAAGAAGTATCCAATATCCACAGCCTCTTGCAAAACAAATACTAAACAAATGCTAAAAATCCAACATGATGTGTATAATCACAAGGGACTTACTGTTATAACACCTAGCAGCACTGACACCAGCTTCTCCGAACAATGTAGTAGCTGCCTTTATCACAACTCACAAGTGCAGTGGCTGTTATTGCTATGTTGACCACATTGACTCCATATTCTAAAAATGAATTTGGAGGTATTAGATTTATTTTTGAAATAACATGTTCATATATATATATATATATATATATATATATATATATATATATATATATATATACACACACACACAGAGTTTAAAATCTATATTACGTTGTGCCAATAAGAATAGTAGTAAGGCGCCAAGTAACAACACTGCAAAGCGTCTTGAAAACACCATTCTCGATGTCTTTTTCAGCCATCTTTTTTACAGCTAACTCTCACACCTGTATACATTGTGTCAATAAGAATATTATTTGACATCTTTTCACCAATTTGTGTCGTAAATCACAAATGCGGGCAACAAAACCAGAAAGAGGCAATTAAGATTAAATAAATAAAAAATGAGAAAGATGAAGGAATTAGATGAGTGCATTAAATTAAAAGGAGAAATGGGCAAGAGATAATGAGAATTAGTAACAGGCCGAAAAATGGTAGGAGTTGTATTTGATCACATTCATATTTCATGAATATACAATCGCAACAAACTACACTACAAATCAGTAACTTATACCATCACTATACCCAAATTCTATTAACACAATCTCAAACTCCTCTCCTATATTTAATCAACCCTGTTAAAAGACTGAAAATCCTCCTTCTGGCCTATACTTTCCCAAGCATTTTTTTTGTCAAAAATAAAACAAAAGTAACATTATTATCCAGATGACGTAAATGCTAATAACTCAAGTTATTAAAGCATAAAGAGTGGCTATAAAAATTAGCCTAGGGCTTTATAAGAGGTACTCTCATGTTGTTCAGTGACGACTTCTCTGACATAGGATGAACCAGATCGAAAATAATTTGGTTCAAATCAGATACGAGAATTTTAGTAGATGATGGTGCTGAATGACTGAACGCTGAAGATCGGTAGGTTTTAGCAGGACCCCATTTATGACCACTACGTACAAAATTTTCCAAATGGATCACTGGTTCCTGTGTCACCCGTGGTCGTAGTTCTCAAGTTCTTCATAGGTCTCAAGTTCTCAACCAGACATGAAAACCATATCTTTCAGGCAGGTTCCTGTGTCACCTGAGGTCGTAACAGGTTTGGTCTTTTCAGAATCGGGTCGTTTTTTGTTCAGTTGTTACTGTTTGGGAAAACGGATTATTTTGGGTTGATTTAGGCTGTGACTAATTCATATTTTGTTTAGATAAGTCAAATAGGCAATGTTTTGGATCATTTCCTTTATGGTAAGGGTAGTTTGGATCGGTCAAATCGGGGCCAGTTCAGGTTGTTCTTTTCAAAATTTAAGTTCAGTTTAAGTAAGGTTTGGATCAGTCAAATCGGGTGTTTCTCAGCCTGGACTTGTCCTAACCATTAACGAAGGATATCCATACTGTAATACCTCGTATTTATTAAAGTATAACTAAACCGAATAGAGAACCCACTCGACCGAGTGCAGCTCCACTCGACCGAGTCGGACACCGAGTGATCCAATACAGTAGGCTAGAAAGCCTGGAAAGTCGGTCACTCGACCGAGTGACCATCTACTCGATCGAGTGGAGCCTCCACTCGATCGAGTGGGCTTCCACTCGATCGAGTGCCGGTCGAGTGAGTTTTACACGGGATATGTTTGGTGAAATGTCGTTTTAATAACCCTATCTTTTTAGATTTCCTTACACAAAACCCCTCCCAAAACACTATCACCACTCTCTACATCTCCCCAACTTCTCTCTAAACTTTCCACCATCAAATCCTCTCAAGAACCCAAATTTCCCTTAAGGAGATTCTTGCTTCCTTATGTTAGAAATCTATATCTCATTATACAACATATTCTTATATGTTTCAAATTTATTTAGTCATAAAATAAATTCTAGATCTTATGCATGCAAACTAAAATAAATAAGTGAAGAAATCACTTTCTCACCATATGAATTTCGGTCAAATGGGCACCAACAAGATCTCCTTCTTGTTAGTTTTTGAGCTTTCCAATATTGGATGAACATACATGACCTCAAAATAGAAGCCCTCCAATTAGTAGCACCCAAGACTATCCCTTAAATCCACAAACTAATATGTACTAGATATTTATATTGTGGTTTACCTTAAAATTGATTACTAATACTCTTATATTACATTAATAATTTTAGTAATCTTTTGAACAAATTTGAATCAAAAACTCATCTTTTTGATGAAGATTAAAGAGAGAGAAGAGAGGAAAAATACATGAACTTTTGCATGTAATATTAGAATGAATAATGAGTGAAAAATTAAGAGAATAAAATTCTCTATCTTCTACATACAAAACCGGTGGAGGGGAGTATACATGACCAATGCATGGTCTTTTCTTTTTACTTTTGTTCTTATTAAGTAATGTGTGTAAGACTACCCTACATTGTAGGTAATCATGGTGTTTTATTTATCCATTAAACAAAACACCCACTCACCCATACTTCCTCCAATATTTCGGTTTCTATAGTGTAATATGGAGTCCATTTTATTTTTGTCAATTGTACAATTGTATGTCATGTGACATGTGACATGTGACATGTCTTATGTCATGTTTTAATTTAAAATGCATATTTAACAAATTAAATATCATTTACAAATTAAATAAATCATATTTAACAAATTGACTAGTAATATAAAATTACTTTCTCATAAAATGGTCATTTAATTACTAGTTAGTATAATTCACAACCTCTTGAAATTATAACTGACTTATCATTCTCATCTCGCGTGTTTCGCAAACATCGATTAATTTTAGTAATATAACTTCTTAAATTACTAAATAAAATCTTATTTAATCACATTAGAATAAGATGTCATTTTCTCTCTTATGATAATAATTTGTTCAATTTTAAGGAATTAATTAATCTGTATCGGCATACAATTAATTAACCTTTTCAATTAAGGGAATCGTCCTTTAGGTGTGACCTCGAGGATCAATCGGTCACCACCGTCGCACGACAGTAATGTCAAACTCTAGCCAGCCAATCATTACCGATATGTGTGGACCAGTTGACTATATATATAATGTATTATCCCTTCCGTATTCTTGTAATGAGATTTAATAATGATATTTAAATCATGTGATCGCACTGTTGTTGAGGACATATTTCCCAACAATCTCCCACTTGTCCTCGACAAGTGTGCGTCACCAATTCTCTTGTCCTATTACCATCTCCCACTCAATGCAAGGTGTCTTTCGGGTCGTACTTGCAAGTGATCATATCGAGAGTGGTTTCCTCGATCTGGAGAATAACTGATTGACCGGATTTATCTATCATAGATACCTTCCGAGCGTGGCCACGCATTTCCAGTTCATTACTCCTCGAGTGGCCCTGAGATATTGTTTTAACCCTGACAAGGGGGTGGACAATTCCTATCGCACTTATTCCCTTCGACTAGCCACACCCATCATAACCCAAAATATGCCCATTTGACCCCATTTACGAATGTCCTAGTAACACAAATCAAAGTTAATCTGAAACTGTGCCATCTTAGGCGAATAGTCTGTAGTCAAAAGAATCGACTCATTAGAATACTATAGTAGCTCTCGCCACGACCAGGCTTTATGAATTTGCCAGAACTCTATAAGCGGTCACTGCCCGACAAAGTGTTCCTAACAGTCTGCCTATGTGATCGACTAGTCATCTCACATGACTCTATGACACTTGAACTTGCCATCAATCGCATCACACTCTAGTCACTTCGAGACGTCACCTCATACAAGTGACTATGGGCGAATACCATGTTAATCCAGGTTCACTTTAACGGGGTTCAATGTTGTCTCTACAACCCGTTTGGATGTAACAAAGTATAATAAAAGAGTTTTATAGTAAAACTCAAAAGACAAATGCGATTATCACATATGAATAGTCAATGCTTGATTACTACTTCATATTCTATAATCTAATTTAATCTTTTATGTAGTTATTCATCTCAATTTAAT